>NC_036858.1:68473010-68531195 GCF_002910315.2 Salvelinus sp. IW2-2015 | reverse complement strand
GGGTAGTCACAGCTAGCGACAGGGTAGTCACAGCTAGCGACAGGGTAGTCACAAGCTAGCGACAGGGTAGTCACAGCTAGCGACAGGGTAGTCACAGCTAGCGACAGGGTAGTCACAGCTAGCGACAGGGTAGTCACAGCTAGCGACAGGTAGTCACAGCTAGCGACAGGGTAGTCACAGCTAGCGACAGGGTAGTCACAGCTAGCGACAGGTAGTCACAGCTAGCGACAGGGTAGTCACAAGCTAGCGACAGGGTAGTTCACAGCTAGCGACAGGGTAGTCACAGCTAGCGGACAGGGTAGTCACAGCTAGGACAGGGTAGTCACAGCTAGTGACAGGGAGTCACAGCTAGGACAGGGTAGTCACAGCTATGACAGGGTAGTCACAGCTAGTGACAGGGTAGTCACAGCTAGTGACAGGTAGTCACAGCTAGTGACAGGGTAGTCACAGCTAGTGACAGGGTAGTCACAGCTAGTGACAGGGTAGTCACAGCTAGTGACAGGGTAGTCACAGCTAGTGACAGGGTAGTCACAGCTAGTGACAGGGTAGTCACAGCTAGTGACAGGTAGTCACAGCTAGTGACAGGTAGTCACAGCTAGTGACAGGGTAGTCACAGCTAGTGACAGGTTAGTCCAGCTAGTGACAGGGTAGTCACAGCTAGTGACAGGGTTGTCAAGCTATGACAGGTAGTCACAGCTAGTGACAGGGTAGTCACAGCAGTGACAGGGTAGTCACAGCTAGTGACAGGGTAGTCACAGCTAGTGACAGGGTAGTCACAGCTAGTGACAGGTAGTCACAGCTAGTGACAGGGTAGTCACAGCTAGTGACAGGGTAGTCACAGCTAGTGACAGGGTAGTCACAGCTAGTGACAGGGTAGTCACAGCTAGTGACAGGGTAGTCACAGCTATGACAGGGTAGTCACAGCTAGTGACAGGGTAGTCACAGCTAGTGACAGGGTAGTCACAGCTAGTGACAGGGTAGTCACAGCTAGTGACAGGGTAGTCACAGCTAGTGACAGGGTAGTCACAGCTAGTGACAGGGTAGTCACAGCTAGTGACAGGGGTAGTCACAGCTAGTGACAGGGTAGTCACAGCTAGTGACAGGGTAGTCACAGCTAGTGACAGGGTAGTCACAGCTAGTGACAGGTAGTCACAGCTAGTGACAGGTAGTCACAGCAGTACAGGGTAGTCACAGCTAGTGACAGGGTAGTCCACAGCTAGTGACAGGGTAGTCACAGCTAGTGACAGGGTAGTCACAGCTAGTGACAGGGTAGTCACAGCTAGTGACAGGGTAGTCACAGCTAGTGACAGGGTAGTCACAGCTAGTGACAGGGTAGTCACAGCTATGACAGGGTAGTCACAGCTAGTGACAGGGTTAGTCACAGCTAGTGACAGGTTAGTCATAGCTAGTGACAGGGTATGAAGTAACAGACCAGTCTGGGTTTAGTACAGTGTGACAGCATATGAAGAACAAGCCTGTCACTAGCTGTGACTACCCTGTCACTAGCTGTGACTACCCTGTCACTAGCTGTGACTATATAATATGTTATGAGAT
Organism: Salvelinus sp. IW2-2015; assembly: GCF_002910315.2. NCBI lineage: Eukaryota > Metazoa > Chordata > Actinopteri > Salmoniformes > Salmonidae > Salvelinus > Salvelinus sp. IW2-2015. The sequence continues at coordinate 68,529,641 of NC_036858.1, read as the reverse complement.
GATGAATATAATATTCTTAGAGGTAATCTCTAAGTGATAAGGCTTTATGTGTATCTTTAAATAATCAAATAAGTACAAAACAAACCAGGTTTTTAAACAATTTAGGCACAAGCTAAGTTATTTAAACAACTCTAATCCAACAAAATGACATTACAGGAATGGGTTTTTGCCTGGCAGTGTTCCCTAAACAGCTGATCTGAATACACAGAGGGAAAGTCAAAAAGTTTCTCCTCAATTAGTAGGGTAGATAGCAATCCCAACCGTCTCTAGGCAACCCTCTACATGTATAGTCCAGGGGCAATGTATCCAACATAGAACATTTAGAGAACTCCTACTACCAACTACTGTAACAGCACACACACAACAATCACAAAGACAATAAATTCTCTCTCACACACAAATACACACAGAAACACAGACACACACAAAAACACAGACACACACAAACATAGACACACAGAAACATAGACACACACAGAAACATAGACACACACAGAAACATAGACACACACAGAAACATAGACACACACAGAAACATAGACACACACAGAAACAAAGACACACAGAAACATAGACACGCAGACACAGACACAGACACACAGACTAAAGGGGACTCACGAGCATGCTCCATGACTGGAAGAAAATGATCACCCTTGTGAGCTGATCCTTTCTTTTCCTCATAACTCTCTTTCCCTCTTTCCCTCCCTCTCTCTCTCCTCCTAGCCCTCCCTCTATCTCTCCCTCCCTCCCTCCCTCTATCTCTCCCCCTCCCTCCCCTCTCTCCCTCCTCCTCTCTCTCTCTCCTCCTCTTTCTCTCTCCCTCCCTCTCTCCCTCTAACTTTCAGTACAGGGAAGCTGGCTCTCTAATGTTCATCAGTGTTCTTGCTGCATGCCTCTCTGCAGTGGACCTGACCATGAAGCCAGTGGAGCTGCTGAGGGGAGACGGCTCATAATAATGGCTGGAAGGAGCAAATGGAATGGCATCAAACACATGGAAACCAGTTGATGTATTGATACCATTCCACTGATTCCGCTCCAGCCATTACAACGAGCCTGTTCTCCCCAATTAAGGGGCCACCAACCTCCTGTACATGAAGCAGCCCAGTGAGCACAGGCAGGGGACACAACAACCATACCTCCATTAGCAAGGCTTGATTGAGCCAGTCTGGACCATCAAATGGAGCCTCCCTGTCCACTGAGGCTTTTATCTGCAACCTGAGGCCACAGGAGAGGCAGATTAGAGAGAGAGGGGGGGGGGGGGCTCTGCAACCATCATTAAACCAGACTAATTTTTCATTACTGCTATTCACCTAAAAAAAATATATATTCTCTCTGCACCCCAGACTCCATGTGTCAATACGCATCACGACGTTCAGAGGCAGAATGGAAAGTTATGTGAGGTTGAAGTCGGTGAACAAGTGGGTTTTAAGGGCTGTGTGGAAAATCTCTGAAAAAAACAGTTCAGTCTATTTTGAAGCGCAGTGTTGAAATTAGCCAACGTTCTAAAAGGAATGAGTCATAGTAGCTGATATTTTCTTCTCTGGCAGCAGACACTTCAGAGTGGGCTTTCAGAGAAAAAACACTTGAGGGTATTTAGATCTCTGGCTCAGCCAGGAGTCTATAAGAAGGCTGTAATGGCATTGCACTATAGAACTGAGCAAGCATACAGTATGAAGCCTGGGCAGGTAATAGTACATTTCATTGTTAGGATAATCTCTCATGGACAGATGCAAGTAACCTAATCAAGAATCTTACGCAATAATGCAAGATTTTAGTTCCTGGTGTCCTAGATGATTGTTCGGCTATTGACAAGATAACGACTCCAAGTGCTGCCACTTATGTATTTCACTCACAACCTGTCTAGTCTCCCAGGAACCAGCACCTGATAAGGTAGCTAGTAGCTAAAGAGCCATGGGGGTTGAGATGAGAAGAGGCCTCCAAGGCTTCCAAAAGCTGCCAAAAGTCCAAAAGTCCTTAGCCCTTTATGGTCCTAACAAGTCCTTAGCCCTTTTTGGCCCCTAACAAGCTTGATGACTAATTTAGAACGTCAAGTAAATTATAGCAATCCGAACAAGGTGCAAACTTGTGCCCTGCTAACTCTCCCTGATGGTGCTACAACTGAACTGCATTATTAAAGGAGCTGCATATACTCAATACTCACATAGGTCATATTTCAGAGTCAAAGTCCATGTTAAATTTCTGCCAGTGTTTCAACACATGATGTAATTGAATGTATTTAATCATTATTGTGTGAACAGCATTATTACAAGTTATGTTGACAATATGCTCTATGTCCTTTTGGTCTTGCGGATATTAATGACCAACAGTGTGACATTAACTGAGCTGGGTTACTGTTTGATAACTAGGTCAGCTCGACTGGGATGGAAATTTCATTTACATAGTTTTGAAAGTGACAGCGGAAACAACTTTTTATTTTTAGACTCTTTAAGGAATGATAAACACAGTGAGCCACTGACCTGGCACAGTCAGGTTGTTGTGTAACTTAAAGTCACACCGTACTGTATTAAAGGTTGAGTTTTACCATGTTGGAACTTATAACCCATGGTCATTGGACAAAGTATGTGGCCGCAGAATAGATGCAGACCCATGATGACAAGTCATAACTATATATCTATAAAGACATCAAAGCAAAATAAACCTTTTATAAGCAACTGAAAAACATAAGGGAAAATATCCTATCGGCTTTCAAACATAACCAGGGCAGATTGGAAATCAGTGATGAAAGAGCCCTCTCACAAACATAACCAGGGCAGATTGGAAATCAGTGATGAAAGAGCCCTCTCACAAACATAACCAGGGCAGATTGGAAATCACTGATGAAAGACCTCTCTCACAAACAAAACCAGGGCAGCATGGAAATCAGTGATGAAAGACCCCTCTCACAAAGATAACCAGGGCAGCATGGAAATCAGTGATGAAAGACCCCTCACAAACATAACCAGGGCAGCATGGAAATCAGTGATGAAAGACCCCCTCTCACCAAACTAAGCCAGGGCAGCATGGAAAATCAGTGATGAAAGACCTCTCCCCCCCCCACCCCCCCACACCACCACCCCCCCCCCCCCCTCCCTCACAAAGATAACCAGGGCAGCATGGAAATCAGTGATGAAAGACCCTCTCACAAAGATAACCAGGGCAGCATGGAAATCAGTGATGAAAGACCTCTCCACAAACATAACCAGGGCAGCATGGAAATCAGTGATGAAAGACCCTCTCACAAACATAACCAGGGCAGCATGGAAATCAGTGATGAAAGACCCCTCTCACAAAGATAAGCAGGGCAGCATGTAAATCAGTGATATAAGACCTCTCTCACAAAGATAACCAGGGCAGCATGGAAATCAGTGATGAAAGACCTCTCTCACAAACATAACCAGGGCAGCATGGAAATCAGTGATGAAAGACCCCTCTCACAAAGATAAGCAGGGCAGCATGGAAATCAGTGATGAAAGACCCCTCTCACAAAGATAACCAGGGCAGCATGGAAATCAGTGTGATGTACTTAACCCAGACTGGTCTGTTACTTCATATACTGTCACACTGTACTAAACCCAGACTGCTACCCTGGTTACAAAGATAACCAGGGCAGCATGGAAATCAGTGATGAAAGACCCCTCTTACAAAGCGACCCTTTGTGTGTTTGATGCTGAGTCTTTTGGCATCGCCGTCTCACAGGGCCACGATTTTGCATTCAAGGGAGCACTTTAGGCTTGGAAAGGTGAGCAAGGAAGATGTTCGAGGTGTTTCCCTGCCTCCCCCACAGGTCAGTGGGGGTAAAGCCAGGAATACATGTCTTCTCATGTTGCTGCCTGAGGTACAGGCTCAAAAATACTTATTTACTGTAACGTTATGCAGGGAGACAGAATACTTCATAATGGCAGGCCCTTCAAAACAGAGGAGATATTGAAGTTTGAACTTCAATGTCTTTATTCCAGAAGCTTCCCTCTATATGTGTTGATCATCACAACTCAAGATGAGGATATGACTCCAAAATATTGACAATGAAACAGGAATGGAATGGATCTGGAATGAATATCAGCCAAGTCCTCAAATCGATGAGCGGATATGATCGACATCTGAGGGAAGATCATTTCAGGGGAAGGGAATTATGTGATGTTGTTCAGCGGCATTGAAATAGTCCCAGTCAGCTAGAGACAAATTAATATTGCGCTTCAGTCGGAATCACTCTGAACTGATCTTAGTTAGAGGCAGCCATCTGCACCCACACAGCTGCCTGCATAGAGATACTGTATCACGTTCTAATTATATTTTTATGGCCAACTGCTTAGATTACCCCTCTTTCACTTTCAGTTCCTTCCCAGTCTAGAGATTGATTAGTGTCAGAGGAAGATCACTTCCCTTGGCTCCACTCTACCAACACTGCAGTGACTACAGGTCCTTGTGAAGGGTTGTACTTTCCCAGAAAATGGGGTTACCTTAACTAATCCAGTTGTAACCATAGTAATTAACACACAAACATAGCATGTTTTGATGTTCACTGATACTACCTTACCAGACCAGTTAGCCTTGTTGAGAAACCAACAAGACTGCTACAGTACAAACTCTCTCAGAATGTAGTCTGAGAATCATTTACATGATATGCAGTACCAGTCAAAAGTTTGGACGCACCTACTCTTTCAAGGGTTTTTCTTTATTTTGACTATTTTTTACATTGTAGAATAATAGTGAAGACATCAACATTATGAAATAGCACATATGGAATCATGTAGTTACCAAAAAAGTGTTAAACAAATCAAAATAGATTTTAGATTCTTTAAAGTAGCCACCCTTTGCCTTGATGACAACTTTGCACACTCTTGGCATTCTCTCAACAAGCTTCACCTGGAATGCTTGTCCAACAGTCTTGAAGGAGTTCCCACATATGCTGAGCACTTGTTGACTGCTTTCCCTTCACTCTGTGGTCAACTCATCCCAACTCATCCCAAACCATCTCAACTGGGTTGAGGTCGGGTGATTGTGGAGGCCAGGTCATCTGATGCAGCACTCCATCACTCTCCTTCTTGGTCAAATAGCCCTTACATAGCATGGAGGTGTGTTTTGGGTCATTGTCCTGTTGAAAAACAAATGATAGTCTCACTAAGCGCAAACCAGATGGGATGACGTATCGCTGCAGAATGCTGTGGTAGCCATGCTAGTTAAGTGTGCCTTGAATTCTAAATAAATCACAGACAGTTTCACCAGCAATGCACCCCCACACCATCACACCTCTCTCCTCATACTTTACAGTGGGAACCACACATTTAGAGATCATCATTTCCACCAGTCTAATGTCCATTGCTTGTGTTTCTTGGCCAAGCAAGTCCTTCTTATTATTGGTGTCCTTTAGTAGTGGTTTCTTTGCCAGCAAATCGACCATGAAGGCTTGATTGACGCAGTCTCCTCTGAACAGTGATGTGTGAGATGTGTCTGTTACTCTGAAGCATTTATTTGGGCTTGCAATTTCTAAGGCTGGTAACTCTAATGAACTTATCCTCTGCAGCGAATGTAACTTGGTCTTCCTTTCCTGTGGCGGTCCTCATGAGACCAGTTTCTCATAGCGCTTGATGGTTTTTGCGACTGCACTTGAAAGAAACTTCAAAGTTCTTGAAATGTTCCGTATTGACTGATCTTCATGTCTTAAAGTAATGATGGACTGTCGTTTCTCTTTGCTTATATTTGAGCTGTTCTTGCCATAATATGGACTTGGCATTTTACCAAATAGGGTCATCTTCTGGATACCACCCCTACCTTGTCACAACACAACTGATTGGCTCAAACGCATTAAGAAGGAAAGAAATTCCACAAATTAACTTTTAAAAAGGCACACCTGTTAATTAAAATGCATTCCAGGTGACTACCTCATAAAGCTGGTTGAGAAAATGCCAAGAGAGCCCAAAGCTGTCATCACGGCAAAGAGTGGCTACTTTAAAGAATCTCAAATATAAAATATATTTTGATTTGTTTAACACTTTTTTTGGTTACTACATGATTCCATATGTGTTATTTCATAGTTTTAATGTCTTCACTATTATTCTGCAATGTAGAAAATAGTAAAACTAAAGAAAAACTCTGGAATCACTAGGTGTTCTAAAACTTTTGACTGGTACTGTATATTGTTAATGACCTGGCTATGATTGAATGCAATGCTGGATATGTTGGAAACACAATTATGACCAGCTGCATTGTGTTAAACACAGGCAGTAGTAAAGGGCACAGAAAGTGTGATACATAGTAATTTGGAGTGTCAAATTCAAACTGAATGTCTATTTTGGGAGTATTGTCCAGAAAGGGTACAATGTGCACAGCGTACTACACTGCCTAGCTCCCTTACAGTGTAATTACATGACTAATTGAGTGTAGGGAGGAACAGTATTCAACCCCTCACTGATTCTGAAGGGGCAAAAACCTATAATGATCACAACAAATCATTACTTCCCAGAGCTTCTCTAAGAGTCGGAAACCCCTTCCATTATTATTTGAGAGAGCGTAACAACTCTGAGTTGGAAAGGTCAGAGGTACTCAAATGAGAGACAAAGATTACGCTTTCAAGACAAGTTCTTATTAAGCAAAACAATATATAAATGGTATATTAACTAGATCATTTCCATGTAGGCCTTTATTGTGGTGATGTGTGGCCCTGTACTGTTATATTTATTAGAAGACCACATACTGTATATATAGAGAAACTGGGTGGTTCCAGCCCTGAATGCTTATTGGCTAAAAGCTGTGGTACATGAGACCGTATACCACGGATATGACAAATCATTTATTTTTACTGTTCTAATGACATTGGTAACCAGTTTATAATAGCAATAAGACACCTCAGGAGTTTGTGGTGTATGGCCAACAGACCATGGCTAAAGGCTGTATCCAGGCACTCTTAAGAACAACTCATAGCCATGGTATATTGGCCATATACCACACCACACCCCCTCGTGCCTTATTGCTTTAATATACATTACCGTTCAAAAGTTTGGGGTCACGTAGAAATGTCCTTGTTTTTTAAAGAAAAGCACATTTTTGGTCCATAAAAAAAACATAAAATTGATCAGAAATACAGTTTAGACATTGTTGTAAATGACTATTGTAGCTGGAAATGGCAGATTTTTTAAATGGAATATCTACATTGGCGTACAGAGGCGCCAATTATCAGCAACCATCAGTCCTGTGTTCCAATTGTGTTAGCTAATCCAAGTATATCATTTTAAAAGGCTAATTGATCATTAGAAAACCCTTTTGCAATTATGTTAGCACAGCTGAAAACTGTTGTGCTGATTTAAAGAAGCAATAAAACTGGCCTTCTTTAGACTAGTTGAGTATCTGGAGCATCAGCATTTGTGGGTTCGATTACAGGCTCAAAATGGCTATAAACAAAAAACTTTCTTCTGAAACTCGTCAGTCTATTCTTGTTCTGAGAAATGAAGGCTATTCCATGCGAGAAATGGACTACAAACTGAAGATCTCGTACAACACTGTGTACTACTCCCTTCACAGAACAGCAAAACTGTCTCTAACCAGAATAGAAAGAGGAGTAGGAGTCCCCGGTGCACAACTGAGCAAGAGGACAAGTAATTAGAGTGTCTAGTTTGAGAAACAGACGCCTCACAAGTCCTCAACTGGCAGCTTCATTAAATAGTACCCGCAAAACACCAGTCTCAACGTCAACAGTGAAGAGGCTACTCTGGGATGCTGGCCTTCTAGGAGCTTTCCCCCCCTCTTGTGGCTATTTGAGAAACTACCAGACAATAGCCAGCATTTCCTGCCATTACTCTACATGTGTTATCACATTTCCTGCTGCAATAAAGTGCAAAGAATGAATGATGGCAATACATAACACAACTTTTGTCTGCAAAATATTTCTAGGTAATGTGATCTAGATAATTTAGTTTCAAGTTATTTTATTAACAAGGCAAGGCAATATCACACAGACACCAATCGGCAGACTTTGGCTAGATACAGACTATGATAATATACAGATGTAGAATCTTAATTTAAACACCCTGTTGCAGGAGGAGTTACCTGCAATGCAGGACATTTAAAACATGTTGTGTATTTGAGGTTTAAAAGGACTTCTGAAGTTTGTAATTTACATTTAGACATTTCTGACTTGATTTTCCCTTACGAAAAATGTATCAACCCCTACAAATGTATAATCCACATAATCATTCACATTTCCTGTTGCTGCAGGATTCTTTTCCTGCTGTAGCAAACTGGCTCAAATTAAGATCCTACAKCTGTACTGTAGCATGCATGAATTCAAGATCCACTTAACTAGACTACTCTGAAAGGGCAGATGGACGGAAGTGGAAAACAAAGTTGACTGATGACAGGAAGTGGACTGTCAGTAGACATAATGTACTGATGTGACATTTGATAGAGGAGGCATGGTAAAGCTGGGGACTAATGTCAGTAAATTGTTTGCGAAAGCCTTGACATTGTACGTACTGTATGAGAACCTTATGACCACATCAATGTGAAATATGTGAACATTAAACCCACACAGTTGTGACAGTTAAGAAATAATACAGATATGGTGTTCATAATGCACTTCTGAACGATATGGAATATCTCACAAACAAAGTCCTTCTTCTATAGGAAATAATCTATGTGGAATAAAGAACATGGCCTTTACTGTGACGATGAACAGTCCCTTCTCACCAGAGCCTATTAAACCTCAGAGGAACACAGCTCCATAGGACATCAAGACTAGAGGCATTATAGCTCTTTGAAGGTCTGTGCACTTTGCAGAAATGACAACAGGAAACCACTGCAGCATTGGGCACCTTAGTTCTATGTAAGGGCCATTCTAGAGAAGGGGCCTCAGCAACTTCTCTCTTGGAAACGTGATCTCATTATGCTATCTTTGTCATTGTCAGTTCATGATATCAAGTACATCCATTCATTGAAAAACATGAGGGCAGTGGTGGGAAAAGTACCCAACTGTCATACTTGAGTAAAAGTAAAGATACCTTAATAGAAAATGACTCAAGTAAAAGTAAAAGTCACCCAGTAAAATTCTACTTGAGTAAAAGTATAAAAGTATTTGGTTTAACATATACTTAAGTATCAAAAGAAAAGTATAATAATTTCAAATTCCTTCTATTCAGCAAACCAGATGGCACTATTTAATTTTTAATTTATGGAAAGCCACGGGCACACTCCAACACTCATACATAATTGACAAACAAAGCATGTGGGTTTAGTGAGTCCGCCAGATCAGAGGCAGTAGGGATGACCAGTGATGTTCGGTTGATAGTGCATGAATTTCATTATTTGCTGTCCTGCTAAGCATTTATAATGTAACAAGTACTTTGGGTGTCAAGGAAAACGTGTGGAGTAAAAAGTACAATATTTTCTTTAGGAATGTAGTAAAGTAAAAGTAGTCGAAAATATAAATAGTAAGTATAGTTACGATACCCAAAAAATGACTTAAGTAGTATTTTTGTTCACTTTACACCACTGTATAAGGGAAATCATATTTTCATGATTGATTGTTAATCAGCAACAACACAATATACATGTTGATCTTTTTAGGTCGCGGCCTGCCTATATTAGATAGAAAACATAAATGTAGGTGTTTTAAAGTTGAGTTTGTGACTGGATTACAATGGGGAGCATCAGATGCCTTGCATGTTTAAACAATATATATATATATATTTACAGTTGAAGTCGGAAGTTTACATACACCTTAGCCAAAAACATTTAAACTCAGTTTTTCACAATTCCTGACATTTATCCGAGTAAAAAGTCCCTGTTTTAGGTCAGTTAGGATCACCACTTATTTTAAGATGTGAAATGTCAGAATAATAGTAGAGAGAATGATTTCTTTCAGCTTTTTATTCATTCATCACATTCCCAGTGGGTCAGAAGTTAACATATACTCATTAGTATTAGTATTTAGCATTGCCTTTAAAATGTTTAACTTGGGTCAAACATTTCGGGTAGCCTTCCACAAGCTTCCCACAATAAGTTGGGTGATTTTGGCCATTCCTCCTGACAGGCTGGTGTAACTGAGTAGGTTTGTAGGCCTCCTTGCTCGCACACGCTTTTTCAGTTCCGCTCACACATTTCTATAGGATTGAGGTCAGGGCTTTTGATGGCCACTCCAATACCTTGACTTTGTTGTCCTTAAGCCATTTTGCCACAACTTTGGAAGTATGCTTGGGTCATTGTCCATTTGGAAGACCCATTTGCAACCAAGCTTTAACTTCCTGCTGATGTCTTGAGATGTTGCTTTAATATATCCACATAATTTTCCACCTCATGATGCCCTCTATTTTGTGAAGTGCACCAGTCCCTCCTGCAGCAAAGCACCCCCACAACATGATGCTGCCACACCCTGCTTCACGGTTGGGATGGTGTGTCTTCGGCTTGCAAGCCTCCCCTTTTTCCTCCAAACTAACGATGATCATTATGGCCAAACAGTTCTATTTGTGTTCATCAGACCAGAGGCATTTCTCCAAAAGTACAATCTTTGTCCCCATGTGCAATTGCAAACCCTAGTCTGGCTTTTTTATGGTGGTTTTGGAGCAGTGGCTTCTTCCTTGCTGATTGGCCTTTCAGGTTATGTCAATATAGGACTCCTTTTACTGTGGATATAGATACTTTTGTAGCTGTTTCCTCCAGCATCTTCACAAGGTCCTTTGCTGTTTTTCTGGGATTGATTTGCACTTTTCGCACCAAAGTACGTTCATCTCTAGGAACGCATCTCCTTCCAGAGCAGTATGATGGCTGCGTGGTCCCATGGTGTTTATACTGTGCTACTATTGTTTGTACAGATGAATGTGGTACCTTCAGGCACTTGGAAATTGGTCCCAAGGATGAACCAGACTTGTGGAGGTCTACAATTTCTTTTCTGAGGTCTTGGCTGATTTCTTTGATTTTCCCATGATGTCAAGCAAAGAGGCACGGAGTTTGAAGTAGGCCTTGAAAGACACACAGGTACACATCCAATTGACTCAAATTATGTCAATTAGCCTATCAGAAACTCTAAAGCCAGTGACATCAATTTCTGGAATTCCAAAGCTAGTTTAGAAGGCACAGTCAACTTAGTGTATGTAAACTTCTGACCCAATGGAATTGTGATACAGTGAATTATAAGTGAAATAATCTGTCTGTAAACAATTGTTGGAAAAATGACTTGTGTCATGTACAAAGTAGATGTCCTAACCGACTTGCCAAAACTATAGTTTGTTAACAAGAAATTTGTGGAGTGGTTGAAAAACATACACCTAAGTGTATGAAACTTCCGACTTCAACTGTATGTAAATATATAATAATAATAAAGCCACAATGAAAATGACTGCATATCCTCATTTGATCACAGAGAGGTGTAGCWTAATGCATTCAAAAACTTGAATTATGAATTCTATGCATGTCAAGCMCTGCCATTCAATTTCTTCCAAATACACTTTTAACTAACTCTGCTTTCATCTGTGATACAACCATTTTCAGTGTTGTTCATTAAGTTCKATCTTTTTCATTTTGACTGCAATAATTAACGATTATTTCAACTTAAGCAAACAAAACAAAATTTGCGAAATATGGACGAGGTTATACATATTTGGCGCGTGAAGGCTATTGAAATACTCACCTGAACGTGCGCCTCGCAGTCTGAACAATATTCTCGACCTGAAACCAGAAGTGTCACTGTGAGAACGAACTCTGCAAATCGGAGAGAACGTCTTCAAATCGGGGAAACTGTCTTCATTGGCCATCTGATCGATAGAACACCGAGCGATATATACAGTATTGTGGGGTGTGCTGAAAGTGACAGGGGACAGCGACAGCTTTTTAGAAGATCAGTAACCCCTCCCCTCGACTTGTTGTTCCGCTCTAGAAGATTGCTGTAGAATTCACTCAATTCACTTTCAATGTACTTGTACAAAAATACAGTATTTGGGTTAATAGTGTGTCATAAAGTTGGGAATTAAGAAGATATGAGAGAGGGAATATGATCTGTCTAAAAATAAATATAAAAAAATATATATATAGCAACACCCCTCCTTCACTTGCTGTTCCGCCCTAGAAGATTGTTGTTGATACAATGTTGGTGGGCCTGTCTATTCAAAGAACAATTTTACAGAGAATATCCTGCTTGTCACCGTGTAGGCTTTAAATTAATGTTTCTGAGTCATAATATCTAGATTAGTGATAAAGACAAAATAACATAATCMACCCTAAACTATTAACATAATCCACCATAACCCAATTTTATATTACAATAATTTTATCAATAAGGGATTTAGGCCTGCCATTTTAATTGTGGTATAATTTGCCACAAGTGAAGTTACCAAAACAATTCATTTGGTGGCAGTATTGTTTCAGCAAACAGAGTCAGATTTTTGACAGTTATTATTATAACAATTTTGTGTGACACTTATTGGGGCCCTTCTGGGGCTATTTTACAAATGATTTAATAAGTAATGCATAACATGTAGTGGTTGACATAAGCTGACATTGGCAGTTATTATATCGATAAATAAAATGCGTGATATAAACCTTTTTAGGGCGCTGACAACAAAGTGTTTTTTTGATGTAAGTACAATAGATATTCAGAGGGGGTAGCCAAACTATAATGTTGACCTTTTCCTATAAAGGTTTGCAGCAATGAACCAAGAACGTGTGGAATTTTTCAATAACACTCCTTCCACAGATATACACAAACATGCTGTATTCTTCTTTCACACGTTGTGACTCCAACCCAAGATATAGAAAACCTGGCTTTGACACAATTTTCTGGTTTCCTCTTGTCAAAACCAAACTCCTGCTTGGGTCATGTTTTGAGTAGCTACTGTACATTGGGCACAAGGACAACCGGGTGGTCTTCTGCTCTGACCCATTTATTTATCAGCAAGTACAACCCACATGAAAAGAGCAAATAGTATACTATGGTATAAATCAGAGGAGGCTGGTGGGAGGAGCGATGGTAGGACAAGCTCGTTGTAATGGCTTTATTCCATTCCAATGAGCCCATCCTCATGTAGCTCCTCCCAGCAGCCTCTGTTATAAATACCATACTATTCACTGTAGTGTTTTGCGGACTAAAGTGTACTGTAGTGTACTGTAGTATTTGCACTTAACTATAGTATAAATACTGTAGTAAAAGAAAACTGTAGTATATGCTATAGTAATTGCTGTAGTGTTTTTACAGACTGTAGTATACAGTGCCTTCAGAAAATATTCAGAAACCTTTGACATTTTCCACATTTTGTTACGTTCTAAAATGGATTAAATAAATAAAAAATCCTCAGCAATMTACACACAATACCCCATATTGACAAAGCGGAAAACAGGTTTTTAGACATTTTAGCAAATTTAAAAAATATATATAAACAGAAATACCTTATTTACATATGTATTCAGACCCTTTGCAATGAGCCTCGAAATTGAGTTCAGGTGCATCCTGTTTCTACTGATCATTCTTGAGATGTTTCTACAACTTGATTGGAGTCCACCTGTGGTAAATTCAATTTATTGGACATGACTTGGAAAGGCACACACCTGTCTATATAAGGTCCCACAGTTGACAGTGCATGTCAGAGCAAAAACCAAGCCATGAGGTTGAAGCAAATTGTCCATAGAGGTCAGAGACAGGACTGTGTCGAGGCACAGATCTGGGSAAGGGTACCAAAACATTTATGCAGCATTGAAGGTCCCCAAGAACACAGTGGACTCCATCATTCTTAAATGGAAGAAGTTTGGAACCACCAAGACTCTTCCTAGAGCTGGCCGCCTGGCCAAACTGAGCAAGGGCCTTGGTCAGGGAGGGGACCAAGAACTCGATGGTCACTCTGACAGAGCTCTAGAGTTCCTCTGTGGAGATGGGAGAACCTTCCAGAAGGACAACCATCTCCAAGATTCGACTCTTTGGCTTGAATGCCAATCGTATTTTGCCAAATGTTCTAACAACCTGATTTTGCTTTGTCATTATGGGGTATTGTGTTTAGATTGATGAGCAAAAAATGTAATCAATTTTAGAATAAGGCTATAACGTAACAAAATTTGGAAGAAGTCAAGGGGTCTGAATACATTCTGAAGGCACTGTACTCTATAGTAATTACTGTTGTGTTTTTACAGACTGTAGTATACTGTAATATTTACTGTAGTGTTTTTGCAGACTTATTTGTAATATTTACTATGRTGTTGTCACGCCCTGACCTTAGAGGGCTTTTTATGTCTCTATTTTGGTTTGGTCAGGGTGTGATTTGGGTGGRCATTCTATATTCATTTTTCTATTTGTTGTATTTCTTTGTTTTGGCCGGGTATGGTTCTCAATCAGGGACAGCTGTCCATCGTTGTCTCTGATTGGGAACCATACTTAGGTAGCATTTTCCCACCTGTGTTTTGTGGGTAGTTATTTTCTGTTTTGTGTTTCTGCACCTGACAGGACTGTTTCGGTTTCGTTCATTCTCTTTGTTRTTTTTGTTATAGTGTTCAGTTTAAATAAAAAGCATGAACACTTACCACGCTGCGCTTTGGTCAGATTACTCCTCATCCGACGACGACACCCGTGACAGGTGTTTTTGTTTTGTTATCTTTGATATAGAAGTGAAGGTTTTCTTCTTCAAGAAACCTACTGGAGAAATACTGAAAGAGCTAATTTTCCATAACCTGTATGTCGGTAGGACTGGGGTCTGCATGGACAGTTCAGCACTTCTGCTTTTTTCTATAACCTGGGTGGCACAAAATGTGATTTGGGGGAGGGGAATGGGCAGGGTATATGTAAATTGAATACTGTAGTATTTACTATAGTTAAACAAGTGTAGTGTTTTTGCAGACTGTAGTGTTTTTGGACATTACTGTAGTATTTACTACAGTTGTTTGTGTGGATAATACTGTAGTATTTAGTGTAGTATTCTACAACATTATATAGTACGTACTATACATGATTGAGSGATACTACAGTGTACTACAGTTTACTATAGAATTCTATAGTAAGTACTGTGGTATGCTATAGTAAACTGTAGTATTTTTCATGTGGGAAAAGACTCTGGATCACCACAGAATACTCAGTGACTCAATGGTTAAAGAGTAACTCAGGGGGGTGACTTAATTTGTTAAAACAGAAAGCAAGTCCACTGGTGTCCACTCAGTTAGGCTACAGCATCAGCAAGCCATCCACAAGGTAAGGAAAAGCATTCTCAATTCACTTTCAATGTACATGTACAGAAATCGTTTTGGGTTTATAGTGTGTCATTAAGTGGTGATTGAGGAGACATGTCCACWGTTTATCAAGATAGTGAATGTCTTCATTCTAGCAATATTTCTGGGGTTTACTTAGTAATACTGTATTTGTTGGAAAAGTATTGTGTGCCTTGTTTTAGAAAATGTAAGGAGAAGGGAAACATTCAAACAAAGTGTAAGAAAAAAGGAATTTCAGAGTTTTTACTTTGCTTGCTGTAAACCTTATCCAGGCCATGYACTCCTAGAATGAGGGGGATCTTGTGTTTGTTTTGTATTTCCAGCACTCTCATCACTTGGTAGTCATCCATTACAAAGAATAAAGTACATTTCATTGGCTATGTTTATGTAACAATATGGAGTGAAGTGATCATTAAAAGTTAAAGGTGGTATCTATGGATAAGAAGGCCTATTTAATCACCAGTAWAAAAAAAACATGTGAAATAACTGTTCATATGTTGAGCTTAAATTTCACATGTTAACACCACCTTTTCACATGTGAAGAGAAAAACATGTTTATTTAAAAAAATATATATTGCAGTTTCACATGTGTACTGTATGAGAGAGCCATAGATCGTTTTGCGAACATGAAAGAGAGGATGGCATTGGCGTTCAACTACTCTACAARTAGGGTTTGAGTCTAAAAATGTTTTTTAATTACTGTGTGAATACACACACAGAAATCAGTACCATGAAGATTCACATGATATTTAGCAATATTGATTGGGCTAAATTGTTTGTGGTATATTTAAGTTTGCTTTCAGTATATTAAACTAAGCATATATAGCCTTATTGATTTTTTTTATTTTTTTTATTTCACCTTTATTTAACCAGGTAGGCTAGTTGAGAACAAGTTCTCATTTGCAACTGCGACCTGGCCAAGATAAAGCATAGCAGTGTGAACAGACAACAACACAGAGTTACACATGGAGTAAACACTAAACAAGTCAATAACATGGTAGAAAAAAAGATAATCTATATACAATGTGTGCAAAAGGCATGAGGAGGTAGGCAATAAATCGAATAATTACAATTTAGCAGATTAACACTGGRGTGATAAATCATCAGATGATCATGTGCAAATAGAGATACTGGTGTGCAAAAGAGCAGAAAAGTAAATAAATGAAAACAGTATGGGGATGAGGTAGGTAAATTGGGTGGGCTATATACCGATGGACTATGTACAGCTGCAGCGATCGGTTAGCTGCTCAGATAGCAGATGTTTAAAGTTGTTGAGGGAGATAAAAGTCTCCAACTTCAGAGATTTTTGCAATTCGTTCCAGTCGCAGCCAGCAGAGAACTGGAAGGAAAGGCGTCCAAATGAGGTTTTGGCTTTAGGGATGATCAGTGAGATACACCTGCTGGAGCGCGTGCTACGGGTGGGTGTAGCCATCGTGACCAGTGAACTGAGATAAGGCGGCACTTTACCTAGCATAGCCTTGTAGATGACCTGAGCCAGTGGGTCTGACGACGAACATGTAGCGAGGGCCAGCCGACTAGGGCATTACGAGGTCGCAGTGGTGGTCGTATAAGGTGCTTTAGCTAACAAAACGGATGGCACTGTGATAAAACTGCATCCAGTTTGCTGAGCCCTAGAGACTAGCCTGGACACGCTACTTTCTGCTACCTCGCTCGATCGCCACAGCCGCGAGAGCCATTCGCTCCTAGACGTTACTATGCTCCTTCCTCTACTAGAGGTATACTCTATCTATGAGGATATCCGGACAGATGAAGTCTAGAGAAGCTTATCGCGCTTGCGAGAACTAGCCAAAGACACAGACGTCTATCATGCTTGAGTGTCTTGACTTGAGATTGTTATTGCTATCAGAGTCTGGGAGAGCCGCCCTTACATAGCAGATTCACTCGTCTACGCTGTATCCTCTACCGACCATGGCTCCGCATCACTCTCACAGGTCGGACACCCTCCAAGCGTGGGATGCCAAGCCTCTCCGTGCCGTATTGCATCGTGGGAGTAGCACTCGCAAGGCGAGATATCAGCGTTGCTGACCAAGAGGGTCTGACATTCTCTGCCCTCTTCTACTAGCGATTAAGCAGTGAGGGAGGCGACAGCACGAGCGAACGGTGGACTGCTGCAATACTGGGCATTGATAGCCAGTTTGGAGTTAATAGGCCACAGTGTCCAAGAAGGGCCAGTAACTAAGTATTCAATACCATCCGCGTGTGTCGTCTCTACAGTACAGTAATGGAGTCCAGTGCGGATAAGCCGCCACCGCAGGCAATCAAGCACAACATCATTGAACTAAGTATACAGAAGTACAAACATGAGTCGCAGCCCCCATCGTAGAAATTTGACCCTGGTGGTACCCCCCATACGACCCACTAACCTCACGCCGGACCCGTAGCGAGCACAATATGCCCTCCCCTTTAGACACACTCGATCACGTGTCGGCGTCACTGCCTCAGAGACAGCTTGCTGCGATCACCGAGCAAGGGGTCTAGTCATTAGAAAAAAAACACGAGGGACTATACTAGTTACCCGAGGTCTCGAACGCTGAATAGGAAAAGACATACTCCGATGACATGGTCGACGTCCTATCCAGTCGACGACTAGCCAAGAGCTCTGTAACAAGGCTCCTTTGGCTCAGATGCATCATGATTGGAAGACGGCTTTCGGCACGGCACTCAGTACTGTCTATATGCTCTTATTCGATGTCCTGTTCATATATCAAGTGTTCTGGCTGGTGTCAAACAAGCTACCTGAGCGTATGGCTGAGTGCACCCGTGACCGGCTCGGAAACCGGATTGCACAGTGGAGAAGGTACGGTGGATTCGAGATGGTCAGTGATCTGTTTGTTGACTTGGCTTTCGAAGACCTTAGATAGGCAGGGCAGGATGATATAGGTCTGTAACAGTTTGGGTCCAGGGTGTCTCCCCTTTGAAGAGGGGGATGACCGCGGCAGCTTTCCAATCCTTGGGGATCTCAGATGATACGAAGGAGAGGTTGAACAGGCTGGTAATAGGGGTGCGACAATGGCGGCGGACAGTTTCAGAAATAGGGGTCCAGATTGTCAAGCCCAGCTGATTGTTATGGTCCGGTTTCCAGCTCTTTCAGAACATCTGCTATCTGGATTGGTAAAGAGAAGCTGGGAGGCTTGGCGAGTAGCAGCGGGGGGAGCGGGGCTGTTGGCCAAGGTTGGAGTCGCCAGGAGAAGGCATGGCCAGCCATTGAGAAATGCTTGTTGAAGTTTTCGATTATCACGGATTTATCGGTGGTGACCGTGTTACCTAGCCTCAGTGCAGTGGGCAACAAGAGGAGGTGCTCTTGTTCTCCATGGACTTACAGTATCCCAGAACGTTTTGGAGTTAGAGCTACAGGATGCAAATTTCTGCTTGAAAAAGCTGGCCTTTGCTTTCCTGACTGACTGCGTGTATTGGTTCCTGACTTCCCTGAACAGTTGCATATCGCGGGGCTCTTCGATGCTATTGCAGTTCGCCACGGATGTTTTTCTGCTGGTCGAGGGCAGTCAGGTCTGAGTGAACCAAGGGCTATATCTGTTCTTAGTTCTGCATTTTTTGAACGGAGCATGCTTGTCTAATATGGTGAGGAAGTAACTTTTAAAGAATGACCAGGCATCCTCAACTGACGGATGAGGGTCAATATCCTTCCAGGGTACCGGGCCAGGTCGATTAGAAAGGCCTGCTCGCAGAAGTGTTTTAGGGAGCGTTTGACAGTGATGAGGGGTGGTCTTTGACCGCGGCCGGTAGCGGATACAGGCAATGAGCAGTGATCGCTGAGATCTTGATTGAAGACAGCAGAGGTGTATTTGGAGGCAAGTTGGTCAGGATAATGTCTATTAGGGTGCCCATGTTTACGGATTTAGGGTTGACCTGGTGGTTCCTTGATGATTTGTTGTGAGATTGAGGGCATCTAGCTTAGATTGTAGGACTGCCGGGGTTTAAGCATATCCCAGTTTAGGTCACCTAACAGAACAAACTCTGAAGTAGATGGGGAGCGATCAATTCACAGATGGTGTCCAGGGCACAGCTGGGAGCTGAGGGGGTCGGTAGCAGGCGGCAACAATGAGAGACTTATTTCTGGAGAGATTAATTTTTTTAATTAGAAGTTCGAACTGTTTGGGCATAGACTGGAAAGTATGACAGAACTTTGCAGGCTATCTCTGCAGTAGATTGCAACTCCTCCCCCTTTGGCAGTTCTATCTTGACGGAAAGTGTATAGTTGGGTATGGAAATCTCAGAATTTTTGGTGGCCTTCCTAAGCCAGGATTCAGACACGGCAAGGACATCAGGTGGCAGAGTGTGCTAAAGCGGTGAGTAAGACAAACTTAAGAGGAGGCTTCTGATGTTGACATGCATGAGGCCAAGGCTTTTTCGAAGTCAACAAATGAGGGTGCCTGGGGACATGCAGGCCTGGGTTTACCTCCACGTCACCCGAGGAACAGAGGAGTAGTAGGATGAGGTGCGGCTAAAGGCTATCAAAACTGGTCGCCTAGAGCGTTGGGGACAAGGAATAAAAGGAGCAGATTTATGGCCGTGGTAGAATAGATTCTGGGCATAATGTGCAGACAGGGTATGGTGGGCACGGGTACAGCGGAGGCAAGCCCAGGCACTGGGTGATGATAAAAGAGGTTGTATCTCTGGACATGCTGGTCTCAATGGGTGAGGTCACCGCATGTGTGGGAGGTGGGACAAAGGAGGTATCAGAGGTACGGAGAGTGGAACTACGGGGTCCATTGCAAACCAAAACATAATAACTAGCCTGAACAACAGTATACAAGGCATATTGATATTTGAGAGAGACATACAGTAAGGCATAAAGTGATTGCAGGTCTTGATTGGGAGAGCTAGCTAAAACAACAGGTAGATAACAGCAGCTAGTCAGCTAACACAGCAACAGCAGGTAAAAATGGCGATGACTAGGCAGAGAGGGTCGGGATTAACTACACACAGAGCCTGAGTTAAAACACAGAGCCGACAGATAAAACACAAATAAACAGAATGGAGTACGTGAATTAATGGACAGTCCGGCAGGCATCAGCTATGTAGCCAAGTGATCATAATGTCCAGGGGCAGCCGTAGATGGAGCAGGGAAGCCGCCACTAAGCTAGCACGCGGCGTTTAAAGTTAGTAGCCCGGGAGGTGGTCTGCTCAGACGGAGGGGTCTGCTCAGACGGAGGCCGGTTGAGGGCACAGCGGATGGGGAATTCGTCTGCAGACCAGACGTGGTCGTGTCGACAGAGAATCCAAGCCGGATGGCGATGGCGAAAGAGAGGTTGTGATTGTAGAATTGTGTTTGCTAACTGGTGCTAGCTTCGTGGCAGTGGCGCTAGCTGCGCTAGCTGCAAGCTAGCTGTGAGGATCAGAAGTAGTGGCTCAGGGATTACGGCAGGAATCCGGCGTTGTGTCGAGAGGGCAGTCCGATGCTGGTAAATTGGTGAGTAATATCCAGGCTAATAACAGGGCTGGTGTCTGTGCAGAAGGTAAGAGCTGCTAGCAGCGGCTCAAAATGGCTAAATAGCATGTAGCTGATTAGCTGGTTAGCTACTGGGGGTTTTTGAATGTGTTCCAAAGTTAAAAAATAATAGCGATTCCGTATCACATTGGGTGAGGTAGGTTACCGGAAGGTATAATCGAATTAAAAATCGAAAAGAGATAGAATTTTTTTAAAAATATATACAAGAAATACGAAAAATACAAACGTACACGAGAGGACTAAACAAACACGTCTACACTGCTACGCCATCTTGGAAAACTTAAATGATGTTTAAATTGAAATAGTGCTGGAATAGCGGTGCTCCTGTTGTCTTTGAGTTGACTTGTGGTAACTCTGTGGTTCTAAATCAGTAGTTGTTTAGTAAACTGTCGAAAACATTAACTTGTTTGACCATGCAGCAGGTGATAGCTGTTTTTAGTCAAAGCAAATATTGCATGCACCTGACAGATGTTGCTCTCCGGTTTTGGGATTAAACAAATTTATGCGTAGTTGAATTTATTCCGCCACTGTGTGTCGGTTGTCCTTTTGTTGTATGGCCTTATTGTATATCACGTRGTGTATGAACAAATGGGTTATAGAGCAAACAACGCAATTATCACAAAATACACTGTACAGTGCATTCGAGAAAGTATTCAGAAGTATTCAGACCCCATGACATTTTCCACTGTGTTACRTTAATCTTATTCTGAAATGAATTTATTTTAAAATAATCCTTGTCAATTTACACACAGTACCCCATAATGACAAAGCAAAAACTGGTTTGTAGAAATTTTTACAAACGAATGAATAAAATGAGAAAAGAAAAAAGRGGAAACCCGCACACTGCTCTTGATAGTATCACTAATCTTTAATAAGCTTTACTTATCGGCCTCCATCAGAACTTTTGTGAGTTTTTTTAAATTAGCACCCTTATGTAGACCTAGCCCCACCCACATCCGTTCCACGCAACGAATGGAGTTGGAGTCGAGGGAAAATAAATAAGTGCTACCAAATATAACAATATGCATTTCATCAATATTCAAATAAAGTGTGTACATAAAATGTATTAAACACGTCTGTAAAACCACAATGAGGACATAGACCTACCAAAGAAAGTTTTCATAAATCATTGGGTACAGCGCAAGAAAGACATCAGAGTCATCTGAAATAGGGGCATAATTCATGTTAAAATTTACAACATAAC
Source organism: Salvelinus sp. IW2-2015 (assembly GCF_002910315.2). Lineage (NCBI taxonomy): Eukaryota > Metazoa > Chordata > Actinopteri > Salmoniformes > Salmonidae > Salvelinus > Salvelinus sp. IW2-2015. The sequence goes on along the minus strand of NC_036858.1, from coordinate 68,507,781 downwards.
ACACGTAGGCATTTCATCATTAAGACCTTTAGGAAATAATGTCTGGAGGGTGAAAAATCACAAAACATTCTCTTTTGCTCAGAGTATTATTCATATCACCTCCCCTGTCTGATATCTTAACTTTCTCTATGCCACAAAATCTAAAGGTAGAAATGTCATGTTTTAGGTCATTCAAATGTACTGCGACTGGATAATTCCTCTAATTTCTCCTAATTGAACTTCATGTTCACAGATTCTCTGTTTGAGAGAACGGGAGGTTTTACCTACATAGCACAGCCCACATGGACATTTAATAATGTAAATAACATGGGTGGTGGAGCATGTAATAATGTCATTTATTTATAACCGTTTTCCTGTATGTGGGTGGCAGAACTATTTACACTTCATTATATCGTTGCACTGTGCGCAACCTCTGAATTTATAGCTACCATTTGGAAGAGGGCRTAAAAGAGCCTGGCTGATTTTCTTTGAGGCTGGCAGTTGGCATGGACCAATTTATCTCATAAATTGCGACCTCTCCTATATACAATAAGTGGTGGATTCATAAATTCAGCTGGAAAAGCTGGGTCCGATGATAAAACATGCCAGTGTTTCTTGACAGCATCTCCTATTTTTCGCGAGTTGAAAGTGGTTGTGAACATTACAGATTGTTCTTTAGCACTAGTGGGTCTTTTTTTATTTGATTTATTTAACTAGGCAAGTCAGTTAAGAACAATAAAGGCTTTCAAAAGGCAAAAGGCCTCCTGCGGGGACAGGGGCCTGGGATTAAAATAAATAAATAAATACAATATAAATATAGGACAAAACACACATCACAACAAGAAAGACAACACTACATAAAGAGAGACCTAAGACAACATAGCAAGGCAGCAACACATGACAACACAGCATGGTAGCAAGACAACATAACAACAACAACATGGTAGCAACACAACATGGTAGCAGCACAAAGAAATAGTACAAACATTATTGGGCACAGACAACAGCACAATGGGCAAGAAGGTAGAGACAACAATACATCACACAAAGCAGCCACAACTGTCAGCAAGAGTGTCCATGATTGTGTCTTTGAATGAAGAGATTGAGATAAAATTGTCCAGTCTGAGTGTTTGCTGCTGCTCGTTCGTCACTAGCTGCAGCGAACTGAAAAGAGGAGCGACTCAGGGATGTGTGTGCTTTGGGGACCTTTAACAGAATGTGACTGGCAGAACGGGTGTTGTATGTGGAGGATGAGGGCTGCAGTAGATATCTCAGAAAGGTGGGAGTGAGGCCTAAGAGGGTTTTATAAATAAGCATCAACCAGTGGGTGTTGCGACAGGTATACAGAGATGACCCGTTTACAGAGGTATATAGAGTGCAGTGATGTGTCCTATAAGGAGCATTGGTGGCAAATCTGATAGCCGAATGGTAAAGAAAATCTAGACGCTCGAGAGCACCCTTACCTGCCTATCTATAAATAGGAAAGAGGAGCGATTACGATAGAGGAAACCAAGTCTAGATTTAACCTTAGCCTGCAGCTTTGATATGTGCTGAGAGAAGGACAGTGYACYGTCTAGCCATACTCCCAAGTACTTGTATGAGGTGACTACMTCAAGCTCTAAACCCTCAGATGTAGTAATAACACCTGTGGGAGTAGGGGCATTCTTCTTACCAAACCACATGACCTTTGTTTTGGAGGTGTTCAGAACAAGGTTAACGGTAGAGAAAGCCTGTTGGACACTAAGAAAGCTTTGTTGTAGAGCATTTAACACAAAATCAGGGGAGGGGCCAGCTGAGTATAAGACTGTATCATCTGTATATAAATGGATGAGAGAGCTTCCTACTGCCTGAGCTATGTTGTTGATGTAAATTGAGAAGAGCATGGGGCCTAGGATTGAGCCTTGGGGTACACCATTGGTGACAGGCAGTGGCTGAGACWGCAGATTTTCTGACTTTATACACTGCACTCTTTGAGAGAGGTAGTTAGCAAACCAGCCCAAAGACCCCTCAGAGACACCAATACTCCTTAGCCAGCCCACAAGAATGGAATGTCCTACCATATCAATAGCTTTGCCCAAGTCAATAAAAATAGCAGCACAATATTGCTTAGAATCAAGGGAAATGGTGACATCATTGAGGACCTTTAAGGTTACAGTGACACATCCATAACCTGAGCAGAAACCAGATTGCATACCCGAGAKAATACTATAGACATCAAGAAAGCCAGTCAATTGATTATTGACAAGTTTTTCCAACACTTTTGATAAACAGGGCAAATAGAAATAGGCCTATAACAGTTAGGATCAGCTTGATCTCCCCTTTATTTAAAGGACAAACCGTGACTGCCTTCCAGCAACGGGAACCTCCCCAGAAAGGAGAGACAGGTTAAAACGGTTGGAGACAGGCTTGGCGATGATAGGGGCAGACCCCTTAAAGAAGAAAGGATCTTAACCATCTGACCCAGATGATTTTTGGGGTCAAGTTTAAGGAGGTCCTTTAGCACCTCAGACTCAGTGACTGCCTGCAGGGAGAAACTTTGTAGCGGGGCAGAGGAAAAAGAGGGAGAAGCATCRGGGATAGTCGCATTAGAAGGGGTGGGAGATTAAGAAATGTTGGACAGGCAAGGAGGCATGGCTGAGTCAAATAGGAATCCTAACTTATTGGAGTGGTGATTAAAGAGCTCAGCCATGTCCTTCTTGTCAGTAACAACCACATCAACATTAAGGGACATGGGCAGCTGTGAGGAGGAGCGTTTATTCTCCAGGTCTTTAACCATTTTCCAGAACTTATTGGGGTTAGACCCACAGAGAGAGAACTGCTCCTTAAAGTAACTAACTTTGGCCTTCCGGATAGCCTGAGTGCACTTATTTCTCAATTGCCTGAACGATAGCCAGCCAACAGAGCAACAGAGTATGCGTGTGCCGAACCTTTAGCCAAATGCAATTCTTGAGAGGGAGTAACTCTGCAAGATTACGGTCCAACCAGGGGCTGAACCTGTTTTTAATTCTCATTTTCTTTATGGGAGMGTGTTTGTTAACAATACCACTGAAAATATCAAAAAAGAAGGTCCAAGCGTCTTCGATAGAGGGGATCAAGCTGATTCTATACCATTTTACAGAGGCCAGTTCATGAAGGAAGGCTTGCTCATTAAAGTTTTTTTAGCAAGCGTCTATGGCWAATCAGGACAGGTCATTTCACTGAGCAGCCATTACGAACACAGGCTGTAAAACAGTGATCACTAAGGTCATTAAAGAAACACCACACTCATACCTATCAGGGTTATTGGTGAGGATAACATAGAGGAGAGTAGCCTTTTCTGGGTACTTGGAGTCATACCTTGTGGGATTGGTAATAATCTGAGAAAGATTTAGGGAGTCCCATTGCTTTAGGACTTGGTCAGGTGGTTTAAGCATGTCCCAGTTTAGGTCACCTAGCAGGACAAATTCAGACTTAGTGTAAGGGGCCAGGAGAGAGCTTAGGGCAGGTAGGGTACAGGCCGGTGCTGATGGAGGACGATAGCACCCAGCAACAGTCAACAAAGAGTTATTTGAAAGTTTAATGATTAAAACTAGCAAATCAAATTGTTTGGGGACAGACTTGGTGGAGACAACCGAGCATTGAAGGTGATCCTTGGTAAAGATTTTCACTCCCCCACTTTTGGAAGATCTGTCTTGCCAAAAAAGGTTATAACCAGAAAGGTTAACATCAGTATTCAAAACACTCTTCCTTARCCAAGTCTCAGTAATGACCAACACATCTGGATMGGAGCAGTTAACCCACACTTTCAATTGATCAATTTTAGGTAATAAGCTTCTAGTGTTAACATACAGAAAACCCAGGCTTTTACGAGAGCAGAAATCAGTGAAGCAGATATCAGAGCACAAGTCAGAATTGCAGCAAGCAACAGTAGATGGGCCAGGGTGTACATGCACATTTCCAGATATCATCAACAGTAATACAATCAAGGCATGGCAGAGGACAGGGAGAGCTCTGCATTGCTGATTTATGACATCTGAATGTGCATCAGATGGCAACAAGATCATATTGTACAGCAATTTCATCAGGTAACAATGAAAAGCCAGCAAGAGGTGGTTAGAATGGGATGGGAGGCAAAAGTCTTACAGTAAAATGCTTACTTACAAGCCCTTAACCAACAATGCTTTAAGTGTTAAGTAAAAAGTAGACAGCCTAACATTTTACTTATCTGTCCGCCAATTGAAGCTCAACAGAAGTTGGGTGATGCAACAGGACAACGACCCAAAACACAGAAGTAAATCAACAACATAATGGCATCAAGAAGAAAATACATCTTCTGGAGTGGCCCAGTCAGAAGTCCTGACCTCAACCCGATTGAGATGCTGTGGCATGACCTCAAGAGAGCAGTTCAACCAGACATCCCAAGAATATTGCTGAACTGAAACAGTTTTGTAAAGAGGAATGGCCAAAATTCCTTCTGACCGTTGTGCAGGTCTGATCCGCAACTACAGCAGAAAACGATTGGTTGAGGTTATTGCTGACAAGGAGGGTCAACCAGTTATTAAATCCAAGGTTCACACACTTTTTCCACCCTGCACTGTGAATGTTTACGCGGCGTGTTCAATAAAGACATGAAAACGTTAATTGTTTGTGTGTTTTTAGTTTACGCAGACTGTGTTTGTCTATTGTTGTGACCTAGATGAAGATCAGATCAAATTGTATGACTAATTTATGCAGAAATCCAGGTATTTCCAAAGGTTTTGCATACTTTTTCTTGCCACTAAGTAGTCAGACCCTTTACTCAGTACTTTGTTGAAGCACATTTGGCAGCGAATACGCTTTGAGTCTTCTTGGGTATGACGCTACAAGCTTGGCACACCTGTATTTGGGGAGTTCTCCCATTCTTCTCTGCAGATCCTCTCAAGCTCTGTCGGGAGCGTCGCTGGGGAGCGTCGCTGCACATCTATTTTCAGGTCCCTCCAGAGATGTTAGATCGGGTTTCAAGTCTGGGTCTAGCTGGGCCACTCAGGACATTGAGACTTGTCTCGAAGCCACTCCTGCGTTTTCTTGGCTGTGTGCTTAGGTCATTGTCCTGTTGGAAGATGAACCTTCACCCCAGTCTGAGGTCCTGAGCACTCTGGAGCAGGTTTTCATCAAGGATCTCTCTGTTCTTTGCTCCGTTTATCGTGCCTCGATCCTGACTAGTCTCCCAGTCTCTGCCGCTGAAAAACATCCCCACAGCATAAAAAAAAGCACCCCCACAGCATGATGCCGCCACCACCGTGCTTCACCGTAGGGATGGTGCCAGGTTTCCTCCAGACAAAATGCTTGGCATTCAGGCCAAAGAGTTCAATCTTGGTTTCATCAGACCAGATAATCTTGTTTCTTATGGTCTGAGAGTCCTTTAAGTGCTTTTTGAAAACTCCAAGCGGGCTGTCATGTGCCTTTTATTGAGSAGTGGCTTCCGTCTGGCCACTCTACCATAAAGGCCTGATTGGTGGARGGCTGCAGAGATGGTTGTCCTTCTGGAAGGTTCTCCCATCTCCAGAGGAACTCTGGAGCTCTGTCAGAGTGACCATCAGGTTCTTGGTAACCTCCCTGACCAAGGTCCTTCTCCTCCGATTGCTCAGTTTGGCTGGGTGGCCAGCTCTAAGAAGAGTCTTGGTGGGTCCAAACTTATTCCATTTAAGAATGATTGAGGCCACTGTGTTCTTGGGGACCTTCAATGCTGCAGACATTTTTTGGTACCCTTGCCCAGATCTGTGCCTCGACACAATCCTGTTTCGGAACTCTCTCTCAATTTCTTCGACCTCATGGCTTGGTTTTTGCTCTGACATGCACTGTCAACTGTGGGACCTTATATAGACAGGTGTGTGCCTTTCCAAATCATGTCCAATCAATTGACTTTACCGCAGGTGGACTCCAATCAAGTTGTAGAAACATCTCAAGGATGATCAATGGAAACAGGATGCACCTGAGCTCAATGCCGGGTATCTTAACAAAGAGTCTGAATTCTTATGKAAATAAGGTATGTTTTTTATTTTTTATAAATTTGCAAACMTTCTAAAAACCTGTTTTCGTTTTGTCATTGTGGGGTATAGTGTGTAGATTGATGAGGCTTTATTTATTTTTTTATCAATTTTAGAATAAGGCTGTAAYGTAACAAAATGTGGAAAAAGTCAAGGAGTCTTTCCGAATGCACTGTATGTCATCTATATTATATAACACCAACAAGTGTTGTATTGTGTACAGCATTAAACACTGATAACTATTGCAGCAATATTAGAGCTGAATATATTACTGTACCAAGGAGAATACCAATTTTTGGGTTTGGACAACCATTTTGGATAACTGACACCTCTTCAATCTTTATGGAAAGATGAACAAACAATCAAACAAACCAAGGTAATGTAAGGGTTGCGGTTGGGGTTTGAGCAGCTATCAGGGGATATGGACAGAAATAAGCACTGTGCAAACTGGCCTGTTGTTTTCCTTGTAGGTTCCTGGACCTGTCTCTGCCCAAGTTCTCCATGACAGCCCCGACTGACCTAAGGTCGTTGCTCTCGGCCATGGCAGCTGAGCTTGATAAATGTTTGCTGGGTTCAGATACTGAGTTTGAAAGACTCGGCAGTAACAAGCTGTTCAGTGTTGATAAGGTAAGATTTACAGTTCCTCTTAGTGTCATAGGAACAAATAATCTGTTTTCACCTAATGAGTGAAATATGTGTACATAAACCTGTGATATAGAGCAGATAGATACTAAACTAAACAGTACCTTTACAAACTGTAGTTTACTATGTGTGGTGAACGCAAATAGACAGAAAAGATAGAATTGAAAATACCTATTGGTACTCTTAGTCTTTTTCAACAATTTGTTTGAATCTAATGGTGACTTTGAGCTTAGAGTAGTTTATCTTGTAGGTGTTCAACAAAGTCATGTTTGAGATGGCTGAAGGTGCTGCTGAAGACCCAAGATGGAGGGGTTCCCCTCAAACTCACTGTCCACAGGCCCTTCTTCACTATAGTAGAGGGAAACTCCAATGCCATTCTCTTGTTGGGGAAAATAAGAAACCCAACTCTAGGGCTTTCTACATCAACACAATATTTTTTTTATTTCACCTTTATCTAACCAGGTAGGCCAATTGAGAACAAGTTCTCATTTACAACTGCGACCTAGCCAAGATAAAGCAAAGCAGTGCGACAAAAACAACAACACAGAGTTACACATAAACAAACATACAGTCAATAACACAAATGAAAAATAGAAAAATCTATGTACAGTGTGTGCAAATGTAGAAGAGTAAGGAGGTAGGCAATAAATAGGCCCTAGAGGCGAAAATAATTACGATTTAGCATTAACACTGGAGTGATAGATGTGCAGATGATGATGTGCAAGTAGAGATACTGGGGTGCAAAAGAGCAAGAGGGTAAGTAATAATATGGGGATGAGGTCGGGTGTGCTATTTACAGATTGGCTGTGTACAGGTACAGTGATCGGTAAGCTGCTCTGACAGCTAATGCTTAAAAGTAGAGAGGAAGATATAAGACTCCAGCTTCTGATATTTGTGCAATTCGTTCCAGCAGCAGAGAACTGGAAGGAAAGGCGGCCAAAGGAAGTGTTGGCTTTGGGGGTGACCAGTGAAATATACCTTCTGGAGCGCGTGCCACGGGTGGGTGTTGCTATGGTGACCAGTGAGCTGAGATAAGGGAGGGCTTTACCTCGCAAAGACTTATAGATGACCTGGAGCCAGTGGGTTTGGCGACAGATATGTAGTGAGGGCCAGCCAACGAGAGCATACAGGTCGCAGTGGTGGGTAGCATATGGGGCTTGGTGATAAAACGGATGGCACTGTGATAGACTACATCCAGTTTGCTGAGTAGAGTGTTGGGGGCTATTTTGTAAATGACATCGACCGAAGTTAAGGATCGGTAGGATAGTCAGTTTTACGAGGGTATGTTTGGCGCCATGAGTGAAGGAGGCTTTGTTGCGAAATAGGAAGCCGGTTCTAGATTTGATTTTGGATTGGAGATGCTTAATGTGAGTCTGGAAGGAGAGTTTACAGTATAACCAAACAACTAGGTATTTGTAGTTGTCCACATATTCTAAGTCAGAACCGTCCAGAGTAGTGCGGGCAGCAATCGGTTGAATAGCATGCACTTAGTTTTACTAGCATTTAAAAACAGTTGGAGGCCACGGAAGGAGTGTTGTATGGCGTTGAAGCTCGTTTGGAGGTTTGTTAGCACAGTGTCCAAAGAAGAGCCAGATGTATACAGAATGGTGTCGTCTGCGTAGAGGTGGATCATAGAATCACCAGCAGCAAGAGCGACATCATTGATATATACAAAGAAAAGAGTCGGTCCGAGAATTGAACCCTGTGGCACCCCCATAGACTGCCAAATCTGTAACCAAATGCAGAAGAATACAAAACATCTGGATCAGCAGACATGCTGGTTTGTACTAACAGTAGTTCTGTCCTTAAGCTGTTCTTGTCTATTGATGTTCTGTATTGTGTCATTATGTCATCAGTATTTCATGTTCCCTTACTGGTATGATAATTTATTCCTGGAGTTAGAATTTACACTTTTATTAAGTATACCACCCTGTTCACGAAAATGGTTAGCTCCGACAGACAGTGAGTCAGGTGACCGTGGCTTGCTAAAAAAGCACACAGACAGGTATCGAGGCAATCAGTTACTGTTTGACTGAACGTTAGAATTGTCAAAACAAGTTTCCAGGCGCGCCGGTCCCAGTATCTCAGAAACGTCTGGCCTCCTGGGCTTTTCACGCATGACATTGTCTAGGGTTTACTGAGAATGGTGTGACAAACAAAAAACATCCAGTCATTGGCAGTCTTGTGGGCGAAAACAGCTCGTCGATGAGAGGTCGAAGGAAAATGGCAAGAATTGTGCAAGCTAACAGGCGGGCCACAAACAGGCAAATAACAGCGCAGTACAACAGTGTTCAGAACAGCATCTCGGAAAGCACAACTCGTTGATCCTTGTCACGGATGGTCTATTGCAGCAGACGACCACACCGGGTTCCACTCCTATCAGCGGCTCCAGTGGGCATGTGATCACCAACACTGGACAACTGAGGAGTGGAAAAACATATCCCGGTTCCTGTTGCGTCATGCTGATGGCAAAGTCAGGATTTGGCGTAAGCAGCATGAGTCCATGGCCCCATCCTGCCTGTTGTCAACGGTAAGAATGGTGGAGATGGTGTAATGTTTTAATGTTTTTTTTAGCTTCATGAAATAGTAACCGCAAAACACCAGTCTCAACGTCAACAGTGAAGAGGCGACTCCGGGATGCTGGCCTTCTAGGCAGAGTTGCAAAGAAAAGCCATATCTCAGACTGGCCAATAAAAATAAAAGATGAAGATGGGCAAAAGAACACAGACACTAGACAGAGGAACTCTGCCTAGAAGGCCAGCATCCCGGAGTCGCCTCTTCACTGTTGACGTTGAGACTGGTGTTTTGCAGGTTGCCAGTTGAGGACTTGTGAGGCGTCTGTTTCTCAAACTAGACACTCTAATGTACTTGTCCTCTTGCTCAGTTGTGCACCGGGGACTCCCACTCCTCTTTCTATTCTGGTTAGAGCCAGTTTGCGCTGTTCTGTGAAGGGAGTAGTACATAGCATTGTACGAGATCTTCAGTTTCTTGGCAATTTCTCACATGGAATAGCCTTCATTTCTGAGAACAAGAATAGACTGACATAAGGACATGGTAAAAGAAATATACAATAGACAAAATCAGTGGATTAATTTCTCTCTGAAGACATGGTTGAGGGTAGTTAAGCAAAATAATGTAGACAGAGAGATCAAACTGCTGAGTTGGCCCGCATACGACCCCAGCTTCATCCCTGCAACTCAGGACAGCAGATTTAAACAATGGACGCAGAAAGGCATCACATCATTCAGTACAATTATAAGGAATGGGAACCTAGATAACTTCCAGGACCTAAGTAAAAAAACATGGCTTGGATAAACAAGATTTTTACAGATACCTACAAGTCCGACACTATTTCTTAAGGGAGATAAAAGTGACTGACCCTCGAGCACCTCCAAAATTAATCCAAGTATTCACTAACGCATACAACTTGGGGAGTAACAAAAAAAACGATTTCAAATCTCTACTTGGGTATTCAATCCTCAAAGAAACATTCTACAAACTATATTAAAAAGAAATGGGAGGAGGAACTTAACATTGAAATAACTGATGAAACATGGTTGAACATATTAGAGACTCAACAAAGCTCCACCAACTCAAGATCATGGAGAGAATTCTGTTGGAAGAATGTTATACGTTTCTTCATAACACCTAAACTGAAATCAAAACAGACTGGCTCACCACACCCTTGTTGGAGAGAATGCGGTCTATTGAGGGCGGACCACTCTCATATCTTTTGGTCCTGCCCCGCAATCGAAACTTACTGGGGATAAATAAGATCTAACATTGGAAAAATAATGGGATTTGACATAGAACAAACATTCATTTCTTTGTACTTGGGTGAAATACCTGATAACTTACACAAAAGAGAAAAGTACCTCTTGWAGGTCCTACTGGCAGCCAGTAAAAGGCTCTCACTAGGAAATGGCTACAAAAAGACCCTCCCACAGTGACACAATGGATAGACATTGTAGAAGAAATACACCATATGGATCGTATGACCTTTGCTTTAAGAACTCAACAGGAGAGAGGTCAGGAATACTGGGAGAAATGAGTTTCATACTTGGAAAAGGTCTAATTCAAAGATGCTAATGTAACTAATATGATGATGAAGGTATGAAGTGCACTGTAACTGCCAAATCTTTTATTTTACTTTATTTGTACTTTCTTTGTGTTCCTACAATAAAAACAAAGTATATAAAAAAATATAAAAAATAGACTGACAAGTTTCAGAAGAAAGTGCTTTGTTTCTAGCCGTTTTGATTCTGTAATCAAACCCACAAATGCTGATGCTCCAGATACTCAACTAGTCTAAAGAAGCCCAGTTTTATTGCTTCTTTAAATCAGGACAATAGTTTTCAGCTGTGCTAACATAATTGCAAAAGGGTTTTCTAATGATCAATTAACCTTTTAAAATGGTAAACTTGGATTAGCTAACACAACGTGCCTTTGGAACACAGGAGTGATGGTTGCTGATAATGGGCCTCTGTACGCCAATGTAGATATTCCATTWAAAAAAYCAGCCGTTTCCAGCTACAATAGTCATTTACAACATTAACAATGTCTACACTGTATTTCTGATCAATTTGATGTAATTTTAATTGACAAAAAAATTGCTTTTCTTTCAAAAACTAATTTCTAAGTGACCCCAAACGTTTGAACGGTAGTGTACATTGTAGGTTACAGCAGTGTACTGTACGGTATGATAAAACTGGACAAATGCTTATTTAAAGGTCTGAATTTATATATTTCTATTATCCTAAGAATTTTTGTTTTGTGATTGCAAGAATATTACAGTTTCTGAATATTGTGGATCTCTTTTTTTTGGGACAAATCCTCTAGAAAAAAAATGAATAGCTCGTGACTATATTTCTCCTGAGACTTAAAAGGTTTTGATAACATAATAATGAACAACCTTTTCCCAAAACCAGACGGAAAATAATTATGGTTGATCCCTGTCTAGCAAATGAACTGAGTGTCACTGAACTTAGAGAGATACTTTATTAGGTCACCCCTCATAACAGCTGAACGTAGAGATACTTTATTAGGTCACCCCTCATAACAGCTGAACGTAGAGATACTTTACTTAGGTCACCCTCATAACAGCTGAACGTAGAGATACTTTATTAGGTCACCCCTCATAACAGCTGAACGTAGAGATACTTTATTATGTCACCCCTCATAACAGCTAAACTTATATATATATATATACATCTCATCCTTCCCCAACTCTGTTCACAATATCTCTCATCATTCCCCAACTCTGTTCACCACATACAATATATTTAAAGGGGTTAGGGTTAACCCCTTTAGGCCCCATTAAAGTAGACATTTGCTGCTATGAACAGCCAGGGAGCCAGTAGGAAATATTTCATTGCTATTGTACAATGACATTTAGAAATTCTCCTGATTTTCAATGCCATGTCCCATATGATCAATGTTCAACATAAATATGACCCAGTCCTTCACTGGGCTTTCTTCCTCCTAACTACAAGCATACAGGTACATTGGTGCAGGATTATGGTCCAGCCTGCTCTGATGGAGTCCCGTCCTGTGCTCCTTGGACCAAGTCATTTAGTGTTGAGAACATGGTGATGTCGGCAGGCTGCAGACCCATCTTCTGAATCTATCATGGGAAACAAACATCAATATGGTATTAGAAGCTTACCATCACAACAATCATTCTGGGGATTTTCCTGACATGCCTTCCTTCCCACTGTTTGAGTTAAACAGACTGTCTTTCTAAAACATAGTCAAAGGACAATTACAAGATACGGTTGGTGTTCTCTAACAGGGTGAACCCTACCTGTTCTCCCAGGTACTCCACATCCAAGGCCAGCTGCAGGCGGATCTTGCTGTCGTCTGTGGGGCCTCCGGTGGTTCCTGTCGTGTTGGTGGTCACTGTTTTCCTTGCTTGCTTCAGTCTCTTTAAACTCTCCTCCATTTTTTTCACAGAACTCAAAACATCTGATATGGTTTCAAAATATCTGCCCAAAGTCAAGATGGAAAATTACAGACTTCTGTGCTTGGTGGAGCAGAACAAAAAGCTACTTAAGTTAGTGCGGTTGACTGCCACGGAATTCAATTCAATGTTAGTTGGTGTCCTTGTGTGGTGCCATTCTTTGGACAAAACAATACAAGGACTAAAAACTAAGGCATGCATTCAGTGTAGAATCTTTATATGTGGACCAGAATTCGCCTTACAAGATCTCCCTTTCACATTCAGCAGTCGCCAGTATACTGTAGTTATGTGTTTCCCAACTCCGGTCCTCCAGTATCCCCAACAGTACAAGCATACCTGATTCTACTTGTCTGGGGTTAAAAACAAAAGCGTGTGCTATTGGGGATACTGGAGGATTGGAGATGAGTAACACTGCTGTAGTTGCCTACACAGGAAGTCTAACAGACAGCAGAGTCCCCCTACCTGTGAGTGCAGTCATTGAGTGTGATCCGTAGCCAGTCCTGGGCGATGGAGGGCTTCACCGTGTCTTTGGAGTCGCTCAGGAGCTGGTGCAGCGGCCGCAGGGCGTTGTCCATGTAGGCAGAGGCTCTGGAGGGAACTTCCTATACAAGGGATGAAGAACAGTCACGTTTTCAAGCCTGTGAGTGTGGAGTGTGGTGCACTCTTCAGTATTTTGGTACTGTACAGCAGATGTTCTCTAATCATCTCAGCGACGTTGAAGCCTAATGGGAGCACTGCTCCATTGTTCTGAGAGGATGGGGCCTGAGGGGCGGGCCGTCTCACCTTGTTGGTCCTGCGGTACAGTCGGGGGACTTCAGAAGCACTCTTCAGGAAGCGGAAGCACCTCTCGGTTAAATGCTGAGTCATCTTGCGGTTCAAGGTGGGAATGCAGCCAGACAGGGAGGCTTTGGAGTCTTCTAGGGCCTCTGGAGAGAGAACACAAGGCAGGGAGGGACACTTGTCAAAAAGGCAATCAAAAGGCAATATATCAACTAACATGCAGTAAGAGCTGATGGAATAAGTACCATGATTAAACACTTGTCTGGAACAACGTATCAATGTGTGCTTTTCATCTTTCAAGCATGACGATGACATACCTGCAACAATTACAAAGTTGTTGTACCCAATGATCTCCAGTCTCTGCTTAATCATCTCAGAAAGTTCCGTAATCTGTGAGAAAGGCAAACTTTTAATAGTCGAGAAAAATATGAACAAATAAGGTTCATGCAATAGCATGTCTAATGTTGCCTAACCCTAAAAGCAATAGTTAAAAACAACATTATTAAGATTTGTGCCAACTCCGTTTGGCTTCTTGGAAGGTAAATACAATACAAAACTGCATTGGCTTGTTGTGATTGGCCCATATCACTAACTGGTCTTGTGATTAGTCCATATCACTACCTGGTCTTGTAGTTGGTTCACATCAGAGGCTATAAAGACCAGCTGTTTGGTGGAGAGGGTTGCTGGGCTGCCGCTCTCGCTGCCCCCATCATCCTGAGAGGTGCGACTGGACGTGGAGGAGGCGGAGCTGGGGAGGAGCCTCACAGGGTCTTTACTGACGTCCGTGGAGGGAGATTTAGTCAGCATCTAGGAGACAGGGTCCAGAAACACCAATCATGACAACTTAACCAGCATTTCCTTTTATAGGACTCATTTAAAATACTGGAATAGTGACACTGCAGGCTACGTCGATCACTAGATTAATAGAGGTATCACTGAATCTATAGACACTAGCATTAATATTGTAGTGGAAAGGTTGTATTGCCATGTCGGAGGCTGTACCTCAGTGAGGAACTTGGAGTAGCGTGAGATCAGCTGCAGGGTGAGCTTCCAGAAGCGGTGAACCAGCGGGGGCAGGTACACCTTCTCCGCCCAGCACGTGACCAAGCTGTTCCACAGCACTTGGGACACCAGCAGGTGATAGGAGCTGCCCGCTGAGGAAGTGAGGAAGAGAGAGTGTGTAGGGAGGAAGAGAGAGTGTGTAGGGAGGAAGAGAGAGTGTGTAGGGAGGAAGAGAGAGTGTGTAGGGAGGAAGAGAACGTGTATGGACAAGGGGAGAGTGTGTTGGGAGGGGGATGAGTGTGTTGGGAGGGGGAGAGTGTGTAGGGAGGAAGAGAGTGTAGGAGGGGAGGAAATAATTGAAGCCATCAGGTATTATTGTATATTATGGTAATGACTAATAAAATAACTTATCCATTTGTATATTTAAAAACATTTTTTWWAAACTTTTATTTAACTAGGCAAGTCAGTTAAGAACAAATTCTTATTTACAATGATGGCCTACCCCGGCCAAACCCTAACCTGGATGACGCTGGGCCAATTGTGCACCGCCCTATGGGACTCACAATCACGTCCGGTTGTGATACAGCCTGGAATCGAACCAGGGTCTGTCGTGTTATTACAGTTGGATATAGCTACTAACCTGGTGCTGCCTCTAACCCATCAGCAATAGCATTCTCTAAACATGCAGCAATTTCCTTGTACCTGTGACAGAGATGGGGAACAATAGGTCAATGCCTGGCTGTTGAACACATATAAGCTAGCATGCTGTTCTATAAGCAAAACAGTTGGAATTGATCAAAAACATGTTGTTGTTTTTTTTACACAGTGTTGAGTATGTGCAGCATGATGTACATTCCATTGTAAAATGTGCCGGGGCTGACAAACAGTGCAAGGCAGTGTGTCCAACAACCTTCACGTTGACTCTAGAGAAAATCAATATTCCCTTAGAGGGAGTATTCATCAGCCCTTACGYAAAAAGCCAGACTTGTGTTGGACACAATGCTAAAGTACCTCTCAAATCTGACAACATATTATGATGCATAGCCTGTAAATATCTTCTTATCTGTAACAACATATAATGTGGACAGCACAATATCCAGGAAGTAAAATGGATGACTGGACATCAGTAGGGTAGGTGACAATTATAAAGGGAGCAAAATCCAAAGCATTTTTGTTGTAGATATTCTTGTTAATAGATTTCAGAATACATAAATTCATGCAAGTTTTAAAAATAACATGAAATGAATGAAATAAAAAGGGAAACACCCCCTGCCAGGGAGGTTACCAGAGCATATCAGTTCTGACAGCACTGTGGCAGATTGAGTTGTTGAGTGGACACTACTGGGTCAGTACAGGAAGCACAGAGGTCAAAGGTCATGGAGCAATCAATCAATCAAATGTATTTATAATACCCTTCTTACATCAGCTGATGTCACAAAGTGCTGTACAGAACCCCAGCCAAAAACCTCAAACAGCAAGCAATGCAGGAGCACACAGCTATTCACCTGAGCTGGAAGTAGATGGGTAGGTTCCACTTGTTGTGGAAGCTCTGATAGGAGGTGTGAGCTCTCAGTCTCCTCACACTGGCTTGGGAGCCACACTGTCTCTCAAACTTTCTCACAAAGTCAATGCTGATAGTGTACCTCTGCAAAATAGATACAAACATGAACAGAATGAGAATGTAGTCTCCCTCTCCTACTTGTACAGAGTAGGACTTCTCAGGGTCAGCGTTTCCCCTACTATTGTATTTCCAAGCTCTGTTGGATTTTTGTTGTTGTTGATTTGACAGTTTTGATGCCAGAGGAACATGATTGGGTAGTTAGAGTACATACATCATAAAAGGTGTCAGGGTTGCCCGCGTTGAAGAGAGATGCGATTCTCTCCTCGATACCTTTGATGATTTCCGGCCACACTGAGTTCACCAAGAAGTCGTATCCCGGGACTATGTCTGCCTTCTCACTGGACAGACAGCCGAAAGCAAAGACATGAGAAAGAACAAACAAGAAATTCATAGATAATGAATGGTTAACCACCATTCTACCATATACTTTCTGGGTTATGAACGCGTAACTACCATTTTACCACATACTTTCTGGGTTATGAAACATAACTTTACTATTTTACCACGTACTTCAAGGTTATGAACGCATAACTACCATTCTACCTTCTGGGTTATGAACGTGTAACTACTCATTTCTAACCTTCTGGGTTATGAACGTGTAACTACCATTCTACCTTCTGGGTAATGAACGTGTAACTATCCGATCTACCTTCTGGGTTATGAACGTGTAACTACCATTCAACCTTCTGGGTTATGAACGTGTAACTACCATTCTACCTTCTGGGTTATGAACGTGTAACTACCATTCTACCTTCTGGGTTTGAACGTGTAACTACCATTCTACCTTCTGGGTTATGAACGTGTAACTACCATTCTACTTCTGGGTTATGAACGTTACTACCATTCTAACGTGAACTCTAGGTTATGAAACGTAACGACCATTCTACCTTGAACTTTCTAGGTTATGAATTTTACCACATACTTTCTGGGTTATGAACGCTAACTACCATTCTACCGTGTACTTTCTAGGTTTAAATGCATAACTACATTCTACCATTACCACATACTTTCTGGGTTATGAACGCGTAACTACCATTCTACCGTGTACTTTCTAGGTTTTAAATGCGTAACTACCATTCTAGGTTTTGAACGTGTAACTACCATTTTACCACATACTTTCTAGGTTATGAATGCGTAAATACCATTTTACCATGTACTATCTGTGTTTTCAACGTGTAACTACCATTTTACCACGTACTTTCTAGGTTATGAATGCATAACTACCATTTACCGTGAACTTTCTAGGTTATGAAACTCGTACATACCATTCTACCGTGTACTTTCTAGGTTATGAACTCGTAACTACCATTCTACCATGTACTTTCTAGGTTTTGAAAGTGTAACTACCATTCTACCGTGTACTTTCTAGGTTTGAACGTGTAACAACCATTCTACCGTGTACTTTCTGGGTTTTCAACGTGTAACWACCATTCTACCGTGMACWTTCTGGGTTTTCAACATATAACTACCATTCTACCATGTACTTTCTGGGTTTTCAACGTGTAACTACCATTCTACCATGTACTTTCTGGGTTTTCAATGTGTAACTACCATTCTACCATGTACTTTCTGTGTTTTCAATGTGTAACTACCATTCTACCATGTACTTTCTTATATCTGAAGGGAGAGAAGCCTTTAAAACTTTGACTGTGGACAGCTATGGTGCTTACCTTGAAATGACCATTCCAGTCACCTCGCGCAGCAGTCTACAGTGATGTGGCACAAACTGTAGGAGCTTGGTGTACATTATTTGAAGGCCATTGGGGGTGGACTTGACAAACTGTTCAACAATGACCTGTTGATAACAAAATAGTAACTGAAGTACTGTTTCTATAGCGAGGGAAACATGGACTTCATCTCTGAAGCAGAACACAGTACATAAAGTTATTGAACTGTCAATTTCTGCATCGTTTCACAAAGATATTGGTGAGCTGGGCACTAAGAGACGGATTATCAGAAACAAGATAAAGCCTATTTCCGGATTTAAAAGCAAATAAAATTAAGTTTTTAAGTCCAGGAGTAGGTTCAATCTGGGTACGGGACACCAGCACTAAATGCTCTTCTGATCTTGATGGTTCCGATGAAACACAACCTCACCATGTCCATGTAGGGCTTGACCAGGACTTGTCCCACCAGTGCCTCTGCGTCCCTGGTCTTGTCGATGGTGGCGTAGGTGCGTAGGCAGTGACGCACAATGTCCACGTTGGAGGTCTGGAGGCCCTGTATGAGGAGCCCCTCCAAAGACTGCTGTAGCATGGACGTGATGCCAGAAATACGCTACAACAAAAGTCGTACACAGACACAGTGTCAGTAAAGGGATGTTTACAATGGACAGGCACAGTGTCAGTAAAGGGATGTTTACAATGGACAGGTATGGCCATTTTCAACCATTAACCTTAGTCTAGTTTGTGTACTGAAAATTAACTCCACAAATCCAATGGAGCCGTCAATATTGAATGATGTGACGGGACGTACAGGCCTGACTTTGTCCAGCAGGGGCATGCCCTTGCTTTGGACAGCATGGAACTGCAGCTGGTTGAACTCTGTGGCAATCCGCTCCAGAATCTGGCCAGCTAAGAGAGGACTACAAAGCAAAAGAAACGGCAAACTTCATCATTAACTGAGATACAGTTGAAGTCGGAAGTTTACATACACCTCTGCCAAATACATTTAAACTCAGTTTTTCACAATTCCTGACATTTAATCCTAGTCGAAATTTCCTGTCTTAGGTCAGTTAGGATCACCACTATATTTTAAGAATGTGAAATGTCAGAATAATAGGAGAGAATGATTTATTTCAGCTTTTATTTCTTTCACATTCCCAGTGGGTCAGAAGRTTACATACTAATTGAGTGTATTTGGTAGCATAACCTTTAAAATTGTTTAACTTGGGTCAAACGTTTCAGGTAGCCTTCCACAAGCTTCCCACAATAAGTAGGGTGAATTTTGGCCCATTCCTGGCAAAGCTGGTGTAACTGAGTCAGGTTTGTAGGCGTCCTTGCTCGCACACGCTTTTTCAGTTCTGACCAAATATTTTCTATAGGATTGAGGTCAGGGCTTTGTAATGGCCACTCCAATACCTTGACTTTGTTGTCCTTAAGCCATTTTGCCACAACTTTGGAAGTATGCTTGGGGTCATTGTCCACTTGGAAGACCCATTTGTGACCAAGCTTTAACTTCCTGACTGATGTCTTGAGATGTTGCTTCAATATATCCACATAATGTTCCTGCCTCATGATGCCATCTATTTTGTGAAGTGCACCAGTCCCTCCTGCAGCAAAGCACCCCACAACATGATGCGGCCACCCCCGTGCTTCAGGGTTGGGAGGGTGTTCTTCGGCTTGCAAGCTTCCCCCTTTTTSCTCCAAACATAACAATGGTTATGGCCAAACAGTTCTATTTTTGTTTCATCAGACCAGAGGACATTTCTCCAAAAAGTACGATCTTTGTCCTCATGTGCAGTTGCCTGGCTTTTTTGGAGGTTTGGAGCAGTGGCTTCTTGCTGAGCAGCCTTTCAGGTTATGTCAATATAGGACTCGTTTTACTGTGGATATAGATACTTTTGTACCTGTTTCCCCCAGCATCTTCACAAGGTCCATTGCTGTTGTTCTGGGATTGATTTGCACTTTTCGCACCATGGTCCGTTCTTCTCTAGGAGACTGAACACGTCTCCTTCCTGAATGGTATGACGGCTGCGTGGTCCCATGGTGTTCATACTTGCGTACTATTGTTTGCATAGATGAACATGGTACCTTCAGGCGTTTGGAAATTGCTCCCAAGGATGAACCAGACTTGTGGAGGTCTACAATTTCTTTTCTGAGGTCTTGGCTGATTTCTTTTGATTTTCCCATGATGTCAAGCAAAGAGGCACTGAGTTTGAAGGTAGGCATTGAAATACATCCACAGGTACACCTCCAAATGACTCAAATTATGTCAATTAGCCTACCAGAAGCTTCTAAAGCCATGACATCATTTTCTGGAATTTTCCAAGCTGTTTAAAGGCACAGTCAACTTAGTGTATGTAAACTTCTGACACACTGGAATTGTGATACAGTAAATTATAAGTGAAATAATGTCTGTAAACAATCGTTGAAAAACTACTTGCGTCATGCACAAAGTAGATGTCCTAACCGACTTGCCAAAACTATAGTTTGTTAACAAGAAATTTGTGGAGTGGTTGAAAAACGAGTTTTAATGACTCCAACCTAAGTGTATGTAAATTTACGACTTCAACTGTAACAACCAATATAACAATATTACAACCAATACAGCAACCATAAGTGTATGTAAACTTCCGACTCCAACTGTACATCCGTATGGTAAATAGACTGTATTCATCATTAACAGATACATCCATATGGTAAATAGCCTATGTAAAATCAGCAAAAAAGCTGATGCAATCTCTTTTTAAACAGACCTGCTCATCTCAAGAGATGTCCAGTCTTTTGAGTTCTGAGAATGTAGGATTTTTTCAATCTTCTCTACTGATCGAACAACTTGTATGAGTTTCATGACATTGATCTGGTTTAAACGAAGAAAAGAGACACATGACAGTTTAAAGAAACTCGTCTAACTTTTCTTTGAATCATAATCTTTTGTCTAAATGAATTGCAAAAGTGTAAGCATCCAGCTACACACATACAAATGTACTGTATGTTATAGAAAAACTATTGTTTGAAATGGTAGACATAAGGTTAACAAACCTTTTTGTTTTGCAAGTCATCTTGCTTGGATAGCTGGTTGTCAACGGCTTGGACCACCTCACTTACAGATGTTCTCAAGTTCTGAGAAGTAAAAAGGAGACCAACACAACACACAAAAATAGGATAACATGTGTGGCCAAGTCAACAGAAATAGGACAGCGCGTGTGACCAAGTCAACAGAAATAGGACAGCGCGTCTGTGCCAAGTCAACAGAAATAGGACAGCGCAGTGTACCTAGTCAAACAGAAATAAGACAGACGCGTGAGACCAATTCAACAGAAATATAGGACATTGCGATGTGTGTGACCAAGTCAACAGAAATAGGACACGCGTGTGTGTGACCAAGTCAACAGAAATAGGACAACCGTGTGTGTGACCAAGTCAACAGAAATAGGACAACGCGGTGTGACCAAGTCAACAGAAATAGGACAGCGCCCTGTGACCAAGTCAACAGAAATAGGACAGCGCGTGTGACCAAGTCAACAGAAATAGGACAGCGCGTGTGACCAAGTCAACAGAAATAGGACAGCGCGTGTGACCAAGTCAACAGAAATAGGACAGCGCGTGTGACCAAGTCAACAGAAATAGGACAGCGGCGTGTGACCAAGTCAACAGAAAATAGGACAGCGCGTGTGACCAAGTCAACAGAAATAGGACAGCGCGTGTGACCAAGTCAACAGAAATAGGACAAGGCTGGTGACCAAGTCAACAGAAATTATGTGGACAGCGCGTGTGACCAAGTCAACAGAAATAGGACAGCGCGTGTGACCAAGTCAACAGAAATAGGACAGCGCGTGTGACCAAGTCAACAGAAATAGGACAGCGTGTGTGACAAAGTCAACAGAAATAGGACAGCGCGTGTGACCAAGTCAACAGAAATAGGACAACATGTGACCAAGTCAACAGAAATAGGACAATGTGTATGACCAAGTCAACAGAAAAAGGACAATGTGCATGACCAAGTCAACAGAAAAAGGACAACAAGTGACCAAGTCAACAGAAAAAGGACAACAAGTGACCAAGTCAACAGAAAAAGGACAACAAGTGACCAAGTCAACAGAAAAAGGACAACATGTGACTAAGTCAACAGAAATGAAGGTAAATCCAATTGATCATAATATGAAAAAATAGAGTGAAACAGAGCACATACCAGCACCTCTTCACGCAACTGACCCAGTGGTACTGATAGCTGGTTCAGGGCTTTGTCCATTCCAACCTAAATAGATGATATCCATTATTATCTAGCTACTGTAGCTATTAGGCCTATTTGACATGTAAAAGTCCTGATCCTAGCTGGAACAACTGTTAGGAAGAACAAACATCATCATTATCCCACATCACATCTATTTAGATTGCTACATCTATATTGAGCAGATTCCTGCTGTTGCTCTCAGTTGCTTCTAGTTTCTTTTGAGTGACATCATCGTAAAATATGATTGCTATCTTGTTATTTGGCTGAAAATGCATGGTTGTAAACATTCCATAATGCAGCTTATGGGTGGGGGACACTGCAGCATCTTGAACGTGTCAGCCATAGAAACTCACCAGATTGGTGGAGAGGTTGACAAAGTCAGCATAGTCTTTATTGATGAGCTCAACCATGGCTGTTTTGAGCTGTTTGTAATACATCTCAAGGTCCTCGCGCATCTCCTCCAGTTGGACATGCTTTCTGCAATCTGCAACAAACTGATCCACGTCGAAGTCATCCTGAATGCAACAGATGATGAAAACATGTCATGAGTGATCATGTAGTTAGTTACCTAGCTAGCTAAGATTATGCAAATGATGTACAGCAGAAACTAACTTGCCATTTCTTATAGGGTTTAGGTAGATAAATACTACGAGACAAACTTAAATAAGTCGTTTCATAACAAGTGATGAAGCCAGTTTGGCTGATCACTGCTAGCTAACCTATAGCATTGCTAGCCAGCTAGCTAGTTTCAAAAGTCAAATTCTTACCTTCATAAACACATCCTTGTCGAAACACAGAGAATCTGGCCCCTTTGGCAAATTCATCTTTCTTTTGTACTATCCTTGAAATCAGAAAAGGCTGGACATGTAGTTATAATATAAAGTAACGAATGTTGCTAAATACTTTCTGAAGAATGACAGAGGGGAGAAGACAAATTATACTTCCGCAAACATGACAGGGTACCACACCAAAAAGCAAGATGACTTCCGCGAACCAGTCTACTGCACCCCCCACAGGGCACCAAGGGGAGCGCTGCTCGGTTTTTTCAAAAAATATGGTGTTCTTAAAAACAAAAATCCTGTCCTGCTGTTGCTTTCCTTTCCACATAAATTCATTAAACGTTTTCAAAACTGATTTGAAAGAGTTCCTGTAAATACATTGTCTGAATAAACGAATGCATTAATAATAAATGAATAAACGAACGCATTAGTCATACATGTGTTTTATATTCGTATCATAAGCAATAAGCAATTGATGGGGTATATGCATTTTCTAACCGCATCAGAAGACAATTCTGCTTTAATACCATAAGATGTGACATTACAGTGAGATATACAACGCTATTATCAACGCTATTGGCCAGCACATGAGAGCAACCCAGGTCAGCTGATCATGATGCCGCGTATTCATTGAAATCTCTACACAGTACGAGCCCATTTTACGAGCCACCAACGAAATAGCTGGCCCAACCCGGATGCGCAGAGGTGTGATCAATATTGATAATTTCGGTCTCTGTGCATAGCGCCTAGGGGTATTTAAGTACCCTTGATGAGGACAGCTCCTCTCCGGCACATGCTTTGAAGAAAGGGGAGAATAGAAGTTATCACATCACAAGTCTGCAGTAGGCCTAGSATAATTCTAAAAACGTACAGTGGGAGTGGACGTAGGTAGGTGTGTGTGGTACGAGTTTTTCCCAGTCGTGGATAGTTGCATGCCGAATATTGTGCCGTGTTGTAAGCAACAAAAAGCATCGACGAGAGATGGCGGAATGTGGGAGGAAGGCGCTGTCTGTCCTGGAGGCGGCTCGCTCACGCTACGAGAGTTTGCAGATCTCAGATGATGTTTTTGGGGAATCGGGAGATGACAGCAGCGACAATCCCTTTTACAGCACTTCGGGTGACTCGAATTCGGATAACTGCTGCATGGAGGCCGGCGACGATCAAAGGTCAGGTGAGACTGTGAATTGTCAAAGCGGAGGTCCACCCGGGTCCGTCTCAATAACTCAAGCAGAAGAGGATGGATGGAGCGACACCCTGCAAGATATCACGGTGGCCCCATACAACGAGACATATGGTATTTCATTTTAAGAATAAAGCCTCCCTTGACATAATGAATAGGATCATGATCTGATCTTCTCCATCATCTAAGGTGTGTGTGTGTGTGTGTGTGTGTGTGTGTGTGTGTGTGTGTGTGTGTGTCGTGGTGTGTTGTGTGTGTGTGTGTGTGTGTGTGTGTGTGTGGTGTGTGTGTGTGTGTGTGTGTGTGTGTGTGTGTGTGTGTGTGGTGTGTGTGCACGCATCTAGTAAGTAGCCTATGATTGTAGGTCCTAACTCCTGATTGAACAGCAGGTCAAGAAAAAGAGGGAGAGAGAAAGAAAGCCCAAGTGTCCTTTAATAAAGGATCATGTCACAATATGGATTAATTTCTTGGAGAATTGTGGCTTATATGAATTTGGCTATTTAATTATCCAAATGAAATAGCCCACACTGCACTGCACTGGGGACCAAACAGTAAATGGACATAGGGGACAAGTTGCAGAGGAGCCTAAGAGAACTCTGTTCTCTCCCTGCATCTCCAGAGACTAATATCGTTGTGCAACATCTTTGCCTGTTCASCCACATGTATTTGCCAACTAAGGCATTGAAGTATGCCAATCTGAATTTTGGACCTCCAAGAAAGGTAAAAATACGATAGAGGATGTTCATTGGCAGGAATATTTTGTATTTTTTACATTGGCAATATACTGTAAGGTGACCTAGGTAGTCTATGGCGGTATAGTAAGAGCTGCTGTGTAGAACATCTTAGTGGTGCACGTCTTGAAAGCACCCCTAGATCGCTGTTTATAGTGCAGATTGTAGGCCTATATGTGTGGCTGCTGGGTATGGACCAGGGAGCACTGTTTGTTCAAACATCATAGGTTGAGAGAGAGGTGAGGCACTGGCAGCCATGACAAATTAACTCTAAGTGGCGATGAATGACCATCTCCCCTCTTACATCTTCATGGAAGGTTCAGCTGCTACGATCAATGATGGAGGGCCTGTAAAGTAATGGTAATGTTTATTCCATTATCTCAGTCTCCTATTGCATGCCCAAGGCAGAGTTTAAAGGTCCAATGTAGCCTTTATTTGATCTCAATATCAAATCATTTCTGTGTAACAATTAAGAACCTTACTGAGATTGTTTAAGATTAAATTGGTCAAAAATAGCTTATTAGCAAAGAGCAATTTGTTAAGCAAGAATTTTGCTACTGTCTGGTAGTGGTCTGTGTGGGGAGAGGAAAACTGAAAACTTGCTGTTATTGGCAGAGAGGTTTGGAACTCTCATTCTTATTGGTCTATTAAGTAATTTACCGCCTGGAGATGTCACCAAGCAGGCCAAAACTCCATCTCAGCAATACAGGCTGATATT
Source organism: Salvelinus sp. IW2-2015 (assembly GCF_002910315.2). Taxonomy (NCBI): domain Eukaryota; kingdom Metazoa; phylum Chordata; class Actinopteri; order Salmoniformes; family Salmonidae; genus Salvelinus; species Salvelinus sp. IW2-2015. The sequence goes on along the minus strand of NC_036858.1, from coordinate 68,482,490 downwards.
TCAGGCAGTCTTTTCCAACAGCTCTTACACTAAAAGGGCATTAGCATCCTTTTCACAATTTCAAAGTATTAATCCAACCTCATAGTGTGAAAATATATATAAAACACCGGTAATCATGTTTTTGACTGCACTGGGACTTTAAAGAGAATTTAAAAAAAAATGGTTTCCCAGTGTTGCCACTGTAAAGTAATACCTAGTAGTTACCAGTCATACTTCAGGAGTTAAACCCATTCTAGTACCAACAACCTAACCAAATGTCATATTGTTATCCTTACAAATGTCCTGTAAAACGATCAATGTATTACAGTTCTGGTCAGTCGTATAATAGGTGTTATTGCATAGATACTGTATGTCAAACTAAATAAGCATGTGTAGGTTGAGGTTCCTCCCTTCATCATTACTCTGTTTGAACACTCTCTCACTGACTTGCAAATAAATGCCTCCCTCTCTCTCCAAGGTGGTCTGGGTGGTGCCTTGTGCCACTGTCACGACGTGAGAGAAAATCATGCCATCTGCCTGTAGGCTTTGGTATAGGCTTCATCACAGGCAATGACAGGTGGTGGCGTTAGCCAATACATTTCAGGCACAAGACATTGCCTTGGGAATCACTTCAGTATACAGAAGTCTTTGTACTTTATAGTCTCCACTACAGTATGTGTGGTGGTCTCTGTCTCCACTAGAAAATGGTTTGCTTTCTCACAATCACCACTAAGTTATTTGAGACTGTTGACACAAACAATAGTGTTGGCAGGTGTATTTGAAACAAATTCCCCAGCCAACTTGCAGTAAAAGCTAGACTGTGTCCAACCCATTAGTATATGAGCAAATAGGCAAGACACAGTGTGGCCAGGAAAGATGAACATGAGGTGGTTTTGTCATTAAGGTTAGGTCAACGGAAGGTTTCCATGCAGCAAACTGGTGCTACATCACTTCTACAGGACACTAGCTATCATACATAAATAAACCACAATATACATTTTTCATTGGGAAAATGAGAGATGGAGTCTGTATAATTGATATTTAGTCCGATATGAAAATCCCACAGTTATAGCAGGAATAGGCAGTACTTAGTAAGCATGTCCATGGGTCTGAAATGTCATTCTATTAGTTAATTTCATTATCCTAGTAAAATCTCTGCAGTGTGTATATGCACTTTAGGACAACCTCCCTGGATTACAATATAATACTGTATAATCTATTACCGTATAATCTATTACCGTATTATGTAACATAATTATGATAGAAAAGGCTGTAGAATCAAGCTCCATTTCACTTTATTGAATGGCACACACATTATCTACAGTATGTTCGTCTTAGACATTCTACCGCGGTGTTGTCAGGAATTTCCCACAATGGAATTCTTAATCAAGGGAATAAAACCATTCTATTCCATAAGTTCATTTTTGGCCAGACTTCTGTTTACTGTATTGATTTTATGGCATCTGTCTTTGGAAATCCCTGCCTCTAAGACAGTCATCCTGTATTTTGCACTTTGCTGCCAGATTTGAAAGTCTACTGGATTAAAGAAGTGGTTTTTGAAACCGTGTCTAGGTCTGTAGTGTGACCCACCCTTTGGCCTGTAGCCTAATTAGATGTATCTCTCTCACAGTCTGGGTTTGAGGAACTAAGGGCCCAAAAGTAACCATTTTTAGCTCTGTCAACCTGACATGTACACTCATTGCAAGAGTAGTAAAATAAAAAGTATTTATTTCTTCGGCAAACCAAACTAGTTGATCATGGTCCTTTTGAGACCCAACATTTTCCTTATCTCTAGGCTGGACGTAGAGGACATGAGATTCTTCATTTTAGCCAAATGGCTTTTAGCAGTTGGCCAATCCAAACTTCCAGATATAGTTTGTTTCAGATATATCAATTTGTTCCAGAGAATGAGATAAATACTGGTTTACTGGGCCTGAACTTCTACTTCTGTTTAGAGACGCCTTCTCACTCCAGTGAATGTGCATACTTTACAAGTGTGCCAAGAAAAATAGGTGTGACTCTCTCTCATAATTAAAAGCGGATCATTTTATTACATATTTTGGTTCATCAGCTTTTAATTGAGAGCTCTTAGATGAGCTCTCTAGTGATTTATGGCTGCGCCTTGGTTGAGGTGCTCTACTCCCTTACTGACTTTACAAGATTAGAGAGCGACAGTTCAATGAGTTTCATCACTGGTTTTGTGATGTGTCATTAATTAACCTTTATTTAACTAGGCAAGTCAGTTTAGAACAAGTTCTTATTTACAGTGACGGCCTCCCAGCCAAACCCTCCTCTAACCCAGGGCCTGCTTAAGTCCAGAGATACTTTACACCCACAGCTTACACAGTTAATTAACAGATGTGATGATGACCTGTGACAGCTCAGTGCTGCAGTTTTAATCAAGGTTCTATTCTTGGGTTTACGGTTGATATACAGTGGGTATACAGTGGATGTACACATTTACAGTATCAGTAAGAATATACAKTCAGTGGCCAGTTTATTAGGTACATCCATCTAGTACCCCTTTGCCTCCAGAACAGTCAATTCTTCGGGGCATGGAAACGTTGCTTGGTATCAAGGGACCTAACGTGTGCCAGGAAAACATTCTCCACACCATTACACCACCTCCACCAACCTGTACCGTTGACACCAGGCAGGATGGGGCCATGGACTCATGCTGCTTACGCCAAATCCTGACTCTGCCATCAGCATGACGCAACAGGAACCGAGATTCGTCAGACCAGGTGTCGGACCAAATGTTTTTCACTCCTCAACTGTCCAMTGTTGGTGATCATATGCTCACTGGAGCCACTTCTTGTTTTTAGCTGATAGGAGTGGAATCTGGTGTGGTGGTCTGCTGCAATAGACCATCCATGGCAAGGATCGACGAGTTGTGCGCTCCGAGATGCCGTTCTGCACACCACTGTTGTACTGTGCCYTTATTTGCCTGTTTGGTCCGCCTGTTAGCTTGCATTCTAACGTTCAATTGAGCAGTAACTGAATGCCTCGATGCCCGTCTGCCTGCTTTATATAGCAAGCCACTGCCATGTGACTCAAATGTCTGTAGGAGCGAACCATTTTCGTGAATGGGGTGGTATACCTAATAAACTGTAGCATAGAGTGCATAMTCTCTATGGGCCAGATGGCCGGTTGGTGAGGGCCACAGCCCGGGGGAAGAAACTGGCTGGTTGGTGATGTGATGTCCTCCCACTTGAGACTGTGGGAGATGATGGTCCCCAGGAATTTGAATGATTCAGCTGTGCTAACACTTGAGCCATCAATCTCGAGGGGGAGAGATGGTGAGGGGCGTTTTCTGAAGTCAACTACCATCTCCACGCTTTTGTCTGTGTTTTAGGTTATTGTGACTGCACCAGGCCACTACCCACTGGGCAAAAACTGGTTGAATCAATGTTGTTTCCATGTCATWAAAAAAAATACAAATCAATGTGGAAAACTGATTGGATTACAAAAAAAGTCATCAACGTAAGAAAATGTAGTCTTTTTTTCACCCAACTTTTAACCTAATCATTGACGAGGTACATTTTTTTGTTGATTTCGCGTTGAATTCACGTTAGTTGACAACTCAACCAAATTTAACTGACGTCTGTGCCCAGTGGATAGCCGGTCGACCTCTCCACGGTACATGGACTCATTGCCGTCGGTGATGAGACCGACCAGAGTGGTGTCATCTGCAAACTTGAGTAGTTTGACAGATGCGTTGTTGGAGGTGCGGATTACAATGCATTGGAAACTACAGTATGTCAATGTCGATGAGTGGGCTTTTCCAAACGGTTATAGTTGTCGGCTTGCATAAYTGGGAATGTTCATCTGACACGTTCGAGACAAGACTTTTTCTATCCACTATAGTGTAGCACATGACAATAATGAACCCTTCCCTCAAGCACAAAAAGCTTGATTCTTGTTTCGATTACATTATGGTTACTGTCATGTTGAATAGAAGTTGATTGCAGCCCTAGGGTTGACAGCACAATCCAAATAACAAAGACTGGAAAGAAATGCTACACGTTGTGCTTTTTTAATTMACAAAATAACTCAATGCACAAAATAGCTCCATACTGTCACAGTAATGTAATTCCCTTTTTAGAAATCATAGTCGTTTACACAGTAAGACTCAATTTACAAGTAATGTGTGATTGATGCTGTCAAATGAAAATAACAATCTGAGAGGCAGGTTTTAATGAGCGAGTGATGCTTTGACTGCAGCTCCATCATCTGTCTGTCTCTCTCCCTGTCACCAGGCCCTACCCAGAGAATGCCAGCCACAGCCACTTGCATGGACTTCTTCCAGCTATTTGTGCCCGACAACGCCATCCAGAACATGGTGACGCAGACCAACATGTATGCCAAGAAGTATCAGGAGCGCTTCGGCAGCGACGAGGGCTGGCGAAACGTGACTGCGGCCGAGATGAAGGCCTTCTTGGGCTTTGTGACWTCCACCAGCGTTCACCGCTGTGAGTCAGTGCTCAGCATCTGGAGCAGTGGCTTCTTTAGCAACCGCAGCATCGCACTCAAGATGAGCCAGGCGCGCTTCGAGAAGATTCTCAAGTACTTCCACATCGTGGCCTTCCGCTCCAGCCACGGCAGCCATGGCCTCTACAAGATCCAGCCCTTCCTGGACTCACTGCAGCAGTCYTTCGGCTGCAGCACCTTCCGCCCCTCACAGACTCAGGTATGGCAGTAGGCTYCTGTGTGTACTGTTCAGCTTTGGACATGTTTAGTACAGATGACAGGGCTGGGGTCAATTCGAGTAAACTTGAATTTTATTTAAAGTTTTTCCTTTTTTAAATTATTTAAAATAAAATAAAAATCACTTCCTGAAGTGACTGCCTTCAATTCAAATTTGTTGACATTTGTGCCCAGCGGGAAGCTTGGTGTGTTCGGCTCTGGGTACTTTTAGAACAGACTCAAAATACAACACAGTGGTCAGATAGGTAGGTTGTCATTTGGACAAACATTCCTGGAACACAGTACGTTGTGTCCATGTTTGTTCTAGTTTAGAACAGACTCATAGTTAACTTCTTTGGGAGCTGAATATTTATCTGTGAAGAGTAAACTTGTTTTCTGTCTAATTAAACTCTATTCAAATGTTAATCTAATATCTGGCAGCAGCTGAATAACGTGTATTTGGGTCATTTAATTAAGAGGGATTGGTTAAGATTAAGTTCAGAAACAAGCCAATGCACACTGAATATCCTTGCTGCAATTTGAATTGATTGACATGAGCCAATTTGCACCCTCCCATGGGAATTCCACCAACTCTTTCAGAATCTTGGCAATGTGAACTTTCCTGAAAGGAGGACAACCTGTCTTCTCTTTCTGTGCTAGGAAGAAGTGGGCTGGGAGGATGCGAAGTCGAAATGTTGTTGCCTTCACAGAAATAATGACATATGACTGCCTCTGTGTTACATGTTAGAAGGTTATGCTGTATTTTGGTATCAAAGAGAGGGTCAGATTAGTGATACATTTTTTTTATCCATAGTGACTTCAGACTGCAATTTCTGAGCCCAAAGAGTATTTCTAACTGATTTAGAATGTGTCCCTAAGCCTACTAGTTACTGCACAGGGTATTTGCACTAAATGTCAACGTAGCCATGTCAGGGATTTCTCCACCTGTCCTCTGTTCTATTTCAGTTTTAAGTTACTACTTTGACACAGACATACCCAACTTTGTAAAATAGCCAACCAATATAACAACCAGTATCACAACAAATATACCAATATTACGACCAATATACAGTTGAAGTCGGAAATTTACATACACTTTGGTTGGACTCATTGAAATTCATTTTTCAACCACTCCACAAATTTCTTGTTAACAAAACTATAGTTTTGGCAAGTCGGTTAGGACATCTACTTTGTGCATGACACCTTTAAAACGCTTGGAAAATTCCAGAAAATGCTTTAGAAGGTTCTGATAGGTTAATTGACATCATTTGAGTCAATTGCAGGTGTACCTGTGGATGTATTTCAAGACCTACCTTCATTCTCAGGGCCTCTTTGCTTGGCATCATGGCAAAAAATCAAAAGAAATAAGCCAAGACCTCCAAAAAAATTAAAACCTCCACAAGTCTGGTTCATCCTTGGGAGCAATTTCCAAACGCCTAAAGGTACTACGTTCATCTGTAGAATCAATAGTACGCAAGTATAAACACCATGCGACCACGCAGCCATCATACCACTCAGGAAGGAGTTCTGCACAAAGTTCTGTCTCCTAGAGATGAACGTACTTTGGTGCGAAAAGTGCAAATCAATCCCAGAACAACAGCAAAGGACCTTGTGAAGATGCAGGTACAAAATTATCTATATTCACAGTAAAACGATGCTACAATCGACATAACCTGAAAGGCTGCTCAGCAAGGAAGAAGCCACTGCTCCAAAACCGGCATAAAAAAAAAGCCAGACTACGGTTTGCAACTGCACATGGGGACAAAGATCGTACTTTTTGAAAAATGTCCTCTGGTTGATGAACAAAAATAGAATTGTTTGGCCATAATGACCATTGTTTATGTTTGGAGCAAAAAGGGGGATGCTTGCAAGCCGAAGAACACCATCCCTAACCGTGAAGCACGGGTTGTGGCAGCATAATGTTGTGGGGGGTACTTTGCTGCAGGAGGGACTGGTGCACTTCACAAATATTGGCATCGGTGAGGAAGGAGAATTATGTGATATATTGAAGCAAATCAAGACATCAGTCAGGAAGTTAAAGCTTGGGTCAAAATGGTCTTCCAATGGACAATGACCCAAGCATACTTCCAATGTTGTGGCAAAATGGCTTAAGGAAACAATCTCAAGGTATTGGAGTGGCCATCAAAAGCCCTAACCTCAATCCTATAGAAAATTTGTGGGCAGAACTGGAAAAGCATGTCCAAGCAAGGAGGCCTACACCACTGACTCAGTTACATCAGCTCTGACAGGAGGAAGGGGCCAAAATTCACCCACTTATTGTGGGAAGCTTGTGGATGCCTACCCGAAACATGTGACCAAGTTAAGAAATGTTAAAGCAATGCTACCAAATACTAATTGAGTGTATGTACATTTCTGACCCACTGGGAATGTGTTGAAAGAAATAAAAGCTGAAATAAATCATTCTCTCTACTATTTATTCTGACATTTCACATTCTTAAAATAAGTGGTGATCCTAACTGACCTAAGACAGGGCTTTTTACTAGGATTTAAATGTCAGGACTACTAATATTATTTGTCACGTTCGTTTGTAGAGATGGACAAGGCACAAATGTAGAGTTCCACATATTTATTATAAAGTGATAACAAATAAACAATAAACGAACAACATACTGTGACTACAGAGGTCAACGTGCCACTATCAAACAAAACAATATCCATAACATACATGTTGGAAAAAATGGCTACTTAAGTATGATCCCAATTAGAGACAACGATAGCAGCTGCTCTAATTGGGAATCATACTAAAAACAAACATAAAAAAAAAACTAGAACCCACATAGAAATAAACTAGACTAAACCCTATTCAGCCCCTGACCTAATCTACATAGAAAATAAGGCTTCTATGGTCAGGAGTGACAGTACCCCCCCCAAAGGTGCGGACTCCGCTGCAAAACGCCTGAACAAAAGGGGGGGGGGTGTCTAGTGTCGGTGTGCGCTCTTGGTGCGGGGCGAGTACCCGTAGATCGCATGGACCCAGGCTGAACACTGTGCCTGGACTGGACCTAGGTGCAGAAGAAGACTCCTGCCATGGAGCGGGACTGGACGCCGTGTTCGGACCGAACATCGGCGCAGAGGAAGAATCCTGCCATGGAGCGGGACTGGATGCCGTGTCTGGACTGGGCATCGGCGCAGAGGAGGGCTCCTGCCATGGAGCTGGACTGGATGCCGTGTTTGGACTCGACATCGGCGCAGGGGAAGGCTCCCGCCATGGAGCGGGACTGAAAGCTGTGCCTGGAATGGGCACCAACGCAGAAGAAGACTCTGGCCTTGGAGCTGAACTGGACGCCGTGCTCAGACTGGGCATCGATGCAGGGGAAGGCTCCGGCCATGGAGCTGGAGGTTCCGGACCGTTGACCGTCGCCGGAAGCTCCGGACCGGGAATCGTCACCGGAAGCTCCGGACTGGGAACCGTCGCCGCAAGCTCCGGACCGGGGATCGTCACCGGAAGCCTGGTGCGTGGGGCCGGCACTGGTGGTACCGGGCTGGTGACACGCTCCTCAGGGCGAGCGCAAGGAGCAGGCACAGGACGTTCTGGACTGGGGAGGCGCACTGGAGGCCTGATGCGTGGGGCCGGTACAGGTGGCACCGGACTAGTGACATGCACTTCAGGGTGAGTGCGGGGAGGAGGCACAGGACGTACTGGACTAGGGAGGCGCACTGGTGGAAGAGTGCGAGGAGCAGGCACAGGACGTACCGGGCTGTGGCGACGTACTGGAGACCTGGTGCGTATAGCCGGCATCAATGGTACCGGTTCGATAACACACTTCGCACGGCAAGTGCGAGGAGCTGGCACAGGACGTACTGGGCTGTGAAGGCGCACTGGAGACCTGGTGCATATAGCCGGCATCAATTGTACCAGAACTTTAACACACTTCTCAGGACGAGTACGGGGAGCTGACTCGGACGGCTAACACGCTCCTCAGGGCGAATGCCGTGCATACTACGCCAAACCAACGGCTCTCTCTCATCACTCTCCTCAACTTTCGCCAACCACTCCTCACTCAATCTATCCCAATATTCCTCCTCGGTCTCTCACTCACCCCTCAACTTCGCCGACTACCCCGTGTGCGCCCCCCCKAAAAATATTTTGAGGCTGCATCTTTGGCTTGCGTCGTGGCCGCGAACCCTGTCGTCGTCGCTGTCCTTCCTTCACCACTTGCGTCTCCCGCCATGGAAGGTGATCCTGTCCTGCCAGGATTTCTTCCCAAGTCCAGGATCCCTTCCCATCCAGAATCTCTTCCCAAGTCCAGGATACTTCCTCCTCCTGGGCACGCTGCTTGGTCCTTTGTTGATGGGATATTCTGTCACGTTCGTTTGTAGAGATTGACCAAGGCACAGCGAATGTAGAGTTCCACATAATTTATTAGAAAGTGAAACTTAGCCAAATAAACGAACAACAAACCGTGACTACAGAGGTGCAACGTGCACTACTCAAAACAAAACAATATCCCATAACACACATGTGGGAAAAATGCTACTTAAGTATGATCCCCAATTAGAGACAACYATTACCAGCTGCCTCTAATTGGGAATCATACTAAAACACCAACATAGAAAAAACCAACTAAACCCCATGTCACGCCCTGACCTACTCTACCATAGAAAATAAAGGCTTTCTATTGTCAGGACGTGACAATTACAACCAATATAACAATATTACAACCAATATAACTACAAATATAACAACAATATTACAACCAATATAACTACAAATATAGCAATATAACAACACTTTACAATCAATATAACAACCAATACAACAATATAACTACCAATACAACAACCAATATAACA
>NC_036858.1:68317495-68466737 GCF_002910315.2 Salvelinus sp. IW2-2015 | reverse complement strand
AACAATACAACAACCAATACAACAACCAATACAACAACCAATATAACAATATTACAACCAATACAACAACCAACACAACAACCAATATAACAATATTACAACCAACACAACAACCAATACAACATATAACAACCAATATAACAATATTACAACCAATACAACAACACAACAACCAATACAACAACCAATATACCAATACAACAACCAACACAACAACCAATACAACAACCAATACAACATATAACAATATTACAACCAATATAACACTATAAAAGGCAATATAACAACCAATACAACAACCAATACAACAATATTACAACCAATACAACAATATTACAACCAATATAACAATATAACAACCAATACAACTTATAACAATATTACAACCAATATTACAACCAATACAACAACCAATACAACAATATTACAACCAATATAACAAGATAACGACCAATATCACAACAAATATACCAATATAACAACCAATATAACAAGATAACGACCAATATCACAACGAATATACCAATATAACAGCCAAAATAAAATATTACAACCCGTATAACAACCAACATAACAACCAATAAACCAATATCACAACCAATATACCAATAACAGCCAATGCAACAACCAATATAACAAGATAATGACCAATATCACAGCCAATATCACAACCAATTTAACAATATTACAACCAATACAACAAACAATATAACAATTTAACAACCAATATAACAACTAATATAACCAATACAACAATTTAACAACCAATATAATAACTAATATAACCAATACAACAATATTACAACCAATATAACAACTAATATAACCAATACAACTAATATAGCAATATCACAACCAATATAACAATATACAGTGCATTCGGAAAGTATTCAGATCCCTTGATTTTTTWAAACATTTTGATATGTTACAGCCTTATTCTAAAATGGATTACATAGTTTTTCCCCTCATCAATCTGCACACAATACTTATAATGACAAAGCAAAAACAGATGTTTAGATTTTTTTTCAAAACCCCACCCCCCCAAAAATTGTAAATATCACATTTACAGAAGTATTCAGACCCTTTACTCAGTACTTTGTTGTAGCACCTTTGGCAGCGATTCACAGCCTCAAGTCTTCTTGGGCACACCTGTATTTGGGGAGTTTCTCCCATTCTTCTCTGCAGATCCTCTCAAGCTCTGTCAGGTTGGATGGGGAGTGTTGCTGCACAGCTATMTTCAGGTCTCTCCAGAGATGTTCAATTGGGTTCAAGTCCAGGCTCTGGCTGGGCCACTCAAGGACATTCAGAGACTTGTCCCGAAGCCACTCCTGTGTTGTCTTGGCTGTGTGCTTAGGGTTGTTGTCCTGTTGGAAAGTGAACCTTCGCCTCAYTCTGAGGTCCTGAGCACTCTGGAGTAGGTTTTCATCAAGGATCTCTCGGTACTTTGCTCCACTCATCTTCCCTCAATCCTGACTAGTCTCCCAGTCGCTGCCGCTGAAAAACATCCCCACAGCATGATGCTGCCAACACCATGCTTCATCGTAGGGATGGTGCTAGGTTTCCGCCAGACGTGATGCTTGGCTTTCAGGCCAAAGAGATCAATCTTGGTTTCATCAGACCAGAGAAGCTTGTTTCTCATGGTCTGACTCCTTTAGGTGCCTTCTGACAAACTCCAAGTGGACTATCATGTGCCTTTTACTGAGGAGTGGCTTCCGTCTGGCCACTCTTCCATAAAGGCTTGATTGATGGAGTGCTGCAGGAACTCTGGAGCTCTATCAGAATGACAATCACCTCCCTGACCAAGGCCCTTCTCCCCCGATTGCTCAGTTTGGCTGGGCGGCCAGCACTAGGAAGAGTCTTGGTGGTTCCAAACTTCTTCCATTTAAGAATGATGGAGGCCACTGTGTTCGATGGGACCTTCAATGCTGCAGACATTTTTACGTACCCTTCCCCAGATCTGTGCCTCGACACAATTCCTTCCACCTCATGGCTTGATTTRTGCTCAGACATGCACTGTCACCCGTGGGACCTTATATTGACAGGTGTGTGCCTTACCAAATCATGTCCAATCAATTGAGTTTACTACTGGTGGACTCTAATCAAGTGMTAGAAACATCTCAAGGATGATCAATGGAAACAGGATGCATCCAAGCTCAATTTCGAGTCTCATAGCAAAAGGTCTGAATACTTATGTAAATAAGGTATTTCTGTTATTTATTTTTTATGCATTTGCAAAAATTTAAACTGTTTTCGCTTTGTCATTATTGGGTATTTTGTGTAGATTGCTGTGATTTTTGGGGGGGATTTTTTTTTAACCCATTTTAGAATAAGGCTGTAATGTAACAAAATGTGGAAAATGTAAAGGGGTCTGAATACTTTCCGAAGGCACTGTAACAACCAAAATAAGAACCAATATAACAGCCAATATAACAACCAGTACAACAATATAACAAACAATACAACAACCAATATAACATTTTAGTAAGGCAATAATAAGGCTGCATTGTCTTATTTGAAATGCCTGTTCAAATGTTCTAAATTGAATAACTCTGGGATGTGCCCAAAGTGTCAGTCAAGGTGTAGTGTACTCTCAACTATATACATAGTGTACAGGAGGCTGACAGTTTGCCTCAGCGTGTTCCCTGGTGACCATCAGGCGTTCCGCATGGCATGTCAATTCCCTGTCAAACATGGCGGATCAAATCAGCACGCTGCTGCCTCCCAGAGCTGACAGGGGAGGAAAGGAGTGTTGACTGGGCACCTTCCTTCTCCTCCGCTCCCCTCAACTTCAATCCCCTCTGTTCTGCTCCCCTCCACTCTACTTCCCTCCACTCCTCTCTGATCCCCTCCACTCTACTCCTAGGAGTCTAGATGGAAATGAGGCAGACCCACTCAGTCAGAGCATAGCATAGCACATCTGGTTTCCTTGTTCTCTCTCTCTCCCCCTGTCTCCCTCCCCTCTCTCTCTCTCTCTCTCTCTCTCTCTCTCTCTATATATATATATATATATATATATATATATATATATATCTCTGTAAAAACCAGCAGGCATTGTTCAAAACCCTCATCATTTTCCAATGCAAATACTTTCACCCAGACATCCACTTTATTATCTGCACTTACTGCTGAGTTCCAGGGACATTTATATCACTGAGTCCAGTAGCTGTAGAGGTATGAGGTGAAATATGCCCTCCATAGCTCCACAGTGGGGGGTTGGTGATATCCTGTCTCTGATTGGGCTGCCTCTGTCTGGGGCTCTGATCAGCACAGCCTGGGGATGGATGTTCTGTCTGAATAATGAATGCCTTTTCCCTGGCTGTGGCCAAGAAAAAGTGTCTACCAAAATGTTCCATGTACTGTTTTTTTCTGTCTGTGAAGCCTACCTCCTTCCGCCTCTGCCTGTTATAATGAGAATAACACAAGCCTTTATAGAAATGTTTTTTCTTCCCCCTTTTAGACAGCTCATTAAGTGAAGTTTCTACTTTAAGACGAAATAAAAGGTGCATGTCAAAGCCTTCCAGTGCATCTCTGGCATAGCAGGGGTTCTTTGGAAATTACATTCAAATTGCTGAGCTTTGTGGCACTAACAATTCTGCTTAGGTAGCTGTCCAATGCTACTCTCTCTCATTAACATACACAACACAAACACCTCTGTTTAGAGATCTAGCACGTCTGGCAAATAGAAGGTGTACCTTTTTGTTTCCATCTCTGTCTTCTCAGACACTGTGTGTCTCTCTCAGGTAGGTCACGGCTCTCAGAATGCCACCTATCTTAGCTAATGCAGTAGCTGTCAGACAGATAGAATTCATCTTTGTCATGGCCTCCACTGAGATGAAGTCATTGGGGTTGAGAAATGGGTTTGATACACATCCATRCTCCACAGGACAAAGACTAACAGAGCATTAACAGATGGTAGTAATATCAGTAGAGCACAGGGTCTTAAGGACAGGTCTATAGCCATACTGTCATATTTCAGGCAGCAGTGAAAAGTCAGACAATACACAGATTTGTGACTGATTTCACCCATGTAGGAATAACTGAATAATTTAGAAAATCCTTTTGTGAATCCTTTTGATGCTCAAGATCTGTTTAATGAGGGAGACCTGTAGATAACTATCAACAGCTGCTGTTTGTTTCCAACTGAATAATTAATATCTCAAACACAGTGCTTATAACAAATTCCTCTGGTCAACTGTCACCATGTCTCTGTGTCTTATTGACCTATTTGACTCCATGTAAAGGATCCAGGTGTTTCTATCACCAACGTGACATTGCATCAACAAAACAAATCAATATAGGGGGAAAACAACCTGGAACAACCAGTCACATCATGCCTTCTCTACAGTGCTCAATACATGTCTGAAATACCTGCTCCCTGATCAGTTCAGGTTCTCCTGCAGACCTAGAAACCATTTTTCGGTACTTCCTCAGTCAGGCGGCCTGCCGTGTGTCTGTGTGTCTCCCCAGTGGTAGGAGGTGTGAGTTAACAGAGATGTAGCAGGCAGCACATCTACAGTACTCAATATGGCCTGTTCTGTTCTGGGCAAAACAAACACCACCTGTGCCTCGTTGTGGCTCCTTGGTCTGGTGCAAAATCACTGTGGCAACGCATGCCGGGGCCGTCCAGCCAACTTGACATTCTGCAGACTAGAAAGCCAGCCAGACAGATAGAGGGGTTAGACACACTGTTTCATTAACAGTAGGATGTTAAGATGCTCCCTAGCTTTTGTCTGTAGTCCACACACATAGAGTACGATCAGTCAGCAACAGCTACCATGCTGCCACCCTCAGGCATTTAATGGTTCAGTACCCCCACATCCCTGGTTATACACCTGCTCTTGGCTGAAGGAGACATCCCTGGTTATACACCTGCTCTTGGCTGAAGGAGACATCCCTGGTTATACACCTGCTCTTGGCTGAAGGAGACATCCCTGGTTATACACCTGCTCTTGGCTGAAGGAGACATCCCTGGCTATACACCTGCTCTTGGCTGAAGGAGACATCCCTGGCTATATACCTGCTCTTGGCTGAAGGAGACATCCCTGGCTATATCACCTGCTCTTGCTGAAGGAGACATCCCTGGCTATATACCTGCTCTTGGCTGAAGGAGACATCCCTGGTTATACACCTGCTCTTGGCTGAAGGAGACATCCCTGGCTATACACCTGCTCTTGGCTGAAGGAGAGGTTTACTTTATGTTTGTTGTTGCATTGTCCAGAAGGAACCTGCAAGTAAGCATTTCGTTGGACGATGTATACCATGTGTATCCTGGACATACTGTACGACTAATAAACTTGAGGATGCCTTTGAATATGAACTGTACAAACTGCTAGGGGAAAGATTGACATGTTGGTGAGGTGATGCTGTCCCAAAGGTACTCCATGACGTAATACTGATGCTTTCCCTCTGTCCCAAAGGTGCTCCATGAGCCCCTTATTGACGAGGACCCGGTGTTCATCACCACATGTACGGAGAGAGAGCTGAGGAAGAGGAAAAAGAGGAAGTTCAGTCTGTGGGTCCGCCAGTGCACATCCACTGGTTTCATCTGTCAGGTACTGTGTGTGCGTGCGTGTGGGCGCATGAAAGAAGAAAGGGAGATGGCGAGAGCAGTGGAGGAAGAATGAGGGGAGGGAGGGACTGCAGCCTCTTGGTTTTCTACTCTTATATCTGGGAGCTAGCCCAGATTTGTGACAGACTGTCCACCTTCAATTACGCCCAGTACAACCACACTGGGGCTTTCACAAGACTAGTTGCAATTGGTCTAGACTGTAGAGGACACCAACACTGCAGGACAGGACAATCAGACCATGCCCTTCCCCCTCACTCAGACACAGCTGAGAGATCCAGACAAACTGTGATTGGATGACTGATGTGGGACCATCCAGTGCCTCAATCAGTCTCCAGAAACAAATGTTTTATTACTGATTCCCAGGAGAAGGCGCCAGTCCACTTAGTATAATTGCTCTCTGTTCTTGGTGGGAGTATGATACGCCAAATGACTGCTGCCCCATGCCTCAAACAGATCCAGGAAGACATGAGAATGTATGGATATGCACGGGCCGTGTCCCAGTTGGTGGGAAGAAGAATCAATCGATTATGTCCTTTTTTTGTGTAGCTTTCTCTTACTTAAACTACAGGGTTAAGTATTATTGTCAATAGAAAACAACAGGGTTAGTATTATTGTCAATAGAAAACAACAGGGTTAGTATTATTGTCAATGGAAAACTCAGGGTTAGTATTATTGTCAATAGAAAACACAGGGTTAGTATTATTGTCAATAGAAACACAGGTTTAGTAATGTCATGGAAAAAACTACAGGGTTAGTATTATTGTCAATGAGAAAACTACAGGGTTAGTATTATTGTCAATGGGAAACTACAGGGTTAGTATTATTGGCAATGAAACTACAGGGTTAATATTATTGTCAATGGAAACAACAGAGATTAGTATTATTGTCAATAGAAACTAACAGGTTAGTATTATTGTCATAGAAAACAACAGGGTAGTATTATTTCAATAGAAAACAACAGGGTTAGTATTATTGTCAATAGAAACAACAGGGTTAAGTCATAGCACAGGGTTAGTATTATTGTCAATAGAAAACTACAGGGTTAGTATTATGTCAATAGAAAACAACAGGTTAGTATTATTGTCAATAGAAAACTACAGGGTTAGTATTATTGTCAATAGAAAAACACAGGGTTAGTATTATGGTCAATAGAAAAACACAGGGTTAGTATTATTGTCAATAGAAAACAACAGGGTTAGTATTATTGTCAATAGAAAAACTACAGGGTTAGTAATATTGTCAATAGAAAACTACAGGTTAGTATTATTGTCAATAGAAAACTACAGGTTAGTATTATGTCATAGAAAACACAGGGTTAGTATTATTGTCAATAGAAAACAACAGGGTTAGTATTATTGTCAATAGAAAACAACAGGGTTGGTTATTATTGTCAATAGAAAACTACAGGGTTAGTATTATTGTCAATAGAAAACACAGGGTTAGTATTATTGTCAATAGAAAACTACAGGGTTAGTATTATTGTCAATAGAAAACTACAGGGTTAGTATTATTGTCGAATAGAAACTACAGGGTTAAGTATTAATTGTCACTAATTGTGTGATGAGAACTAGCGTATCAATCAACTTGTCTGATCAGAAGTATTTAAATGTAAATGGTAGTCAATGGAGCTAAGCCAGCAACTCAGATTATAGGAGCCACATCAATGTGGCTAATTGGAACACTAGCCACTACACAGACCATTCCTGAGATCATTATGTATTCATTTGTATATGTCAGTGTATGACATTTTACATTTGACATTTTAGTCATTTAGCAGACACTTTTATCCAGAGCCACTTACAGGAGGAGCAATTAGGGTTAAGTGCCTTGCTCAAGGTCATATCGACAGATTTCTTTGCCTAGTCGGCTCAAGGGATTCGAACCAGCGACCTTTTGTTTACTGGCCCAATGCTCTTAAACGCTAGGATACCTGATGACATTGTGGTGGTATTGACTGTCTCTGTCTCTCTTCCAGATCTATGTGCATCTGAAGGAGGGCCAGGGTCCTGATGGGTTGGCCACCCTGAAGAACAAGCCTCAGCTCCACAGTATGGTGGCCAAGCAGCTGTGTCAGAACCTCTCTGGCCGCAACAGCATCATCTTCACCGGGCCCAGCATCACCAGCCTCAACCTGTACCAGGAGTTTGAGAAACAGGGTAGATCTTAATCTTTCATCCCATTTATCTCTTTACTCCTCATTCTTTCCATCCACCTCTTTCCTCTCTTTCACTCCCTCTCTCTCTCTTTACAGTACTGTAATCTCCTTCCTGCTCATCCTCTGTCGTTTTTAATTACCATAAACGACCTCCGGCTACTGTAGCACTGAAATTGAAGACTGTCAATTGAAGTTCACCTTGAGACTTCCCTGAGAACCAAGATGTAAATTGTGTGTATTCTGCTTCCATGCCTACCACCCACTAAGCTGCGTAACTGGCCATACAGTAAACTGTGAAGATGACGTACATTAAATTCTCCTGATTCTTATTTTGGAAACCGAGAGCACCAGTAKATCCTACTGTTAATGAACAGAGCAACAGCCTAGTGAGATATGAATAATTTTAAACTCCATAAAAATTTGAAATGCCATTGTCTTTCTTTCACCCCTTGTTGAGTAAGAGGTGGTAGAGGGAGAGTCTGTCCTCAGTGCCCTCCTCTAGGCTTTATCCTCTGATCTCAATCTCAACACTGACTGGGCACCTGTAAGGCCAGACAAAATTGATTCACTGTTTAACAGATTTTCCCCCCAGAAAAGTGAGGCGAGCGAGCAAAAAAAATCACAAAAAAATCTAATTTGTTCATGAGTTGGATAAGGAATAACAGTACTTTACAACATTGTCCTAGGCTATATGGACATGAACAATAGGCGAAATATTCAATTTCAGACTGATTTTCCAATTATTATTATTATTATTATGAATACACAAATGAACAGTAATGAACATTATTCACATAGAATATTGCATTCTATTATACATCCTATCATATTCAAAAATGATAATACATTCATACATAATTTTATTTTTTATCAGTTCATTAATCTACTTAATTGTATAGCCTAACAAATTCAAGAATGATTGACAATAAATAATTGTAATCAAATTTAAAATGTTATTGCATAATGAGTTAATTACGTGAATGCATCTCTATAGCCTAGGCGTTAACAAAATATTCACACAAATATGATTAGGTCTCTCATAGACTAGTAGGCCTTGTAGAAAGAGGGTTAATCTAGTTAGGTCTGCAAAATTAACGTAGCATTGGAAAAAATACATAAATCCAGCCATAGAGTATAACCCTTAATCATAAAAAAAATGATGTTGTTTATAACATGCACAATTAGAAGCATCAATCTATATAGAATACCCTGACTACACCGCAAGCGTTACAAAATAAATTTAGGAATATATGTTATTCAATTATTGCACTCACACTGCTCGCGCGCGCCAACGAGAGTCTGCGTTGCCAAGAGCTAAAATAGAAGTCATTCGTATTTCTGACGCAGATCGCGCTGCAAGTCCTGCCTCTCCCATCTCCTCATTGGTTTATAGAAGCAGGTACCCACGTGCCATCTCCTCATTGGTTATACCCACGTGGGTGATTGACAGACGAACTGTTTTGCCGGTTGTCGTGGTAATACTATGAAAGTTTAGATGCCAATCACCATATAAGTTAAACGATGAAAAAGCCTGGAAMGAGGAGAGATGACTAGAAACGATTCGGTTGACCGTTTTTATGTGTGGATTAATTGTTGGAGTAGAGGACCTTGTGCATTTCAGGTAAAATAACAACCTAATGTTTACATCCCAGAACAAATTAGCTAGCAACAGCAAGCTAGCTAAATAGGACAAATTAGCTAGCAAGTGCAAGCTAACTAGCTAAATTGCCATAAATGTTTAATGCTTTTCGACCTGTCCCCAAATTAATGTAATTGGTTCAGAGTTTGTTTTGATATTATAACCTGCGTGTSGTGATCGCGTAGCCGGTTTGGGTTCCGGAGCGTGACTAAATTCGAGCCCAGTAACTTTGCTCACCGCATTCTCCTTCGATTGTCTCGTCTGGCTGCCACGAAAAGCCCCACCTGCTGATCTGTACGAAGTGTGTGCGTGCCACTGGCGATGTACTTGCTAGCTGTTCTCCGCGGCGCATCTTCARTTCAAACGCATTCCGTCTTGGTGTTATCAGTTGGTTTACTACTACTGGTCGTACCGGTAAAATGTAAGTTATGAATCGCAAATCACCATACAGCTTACACACTTCAATTCATTAATCATTTTGAGTTCAATTTGGTTGTCCAAAATACTATCAGTTTGCACTGTGTCTTTGCTGATGAATGCCCTGATCTCTGGCCAGTTAATTGGTGAAATTACTTTGTTTCGTCTATTATTCCCTTCTAATAGATCTGAAAATGATGRAATAACAATGCATTTAAACAACTATTTGTTTATAATGGGATTCGTCCCACGTTTAATCTGGACACAGATAGTTGGAATTTGCGCTGGCTTCAGCCATGACTGCATGAGAGAGAAATGTAACATCTGCAGGTGTGAGCGTGTGTGTTTCACTGTCCAATCCGAGGCTTGAACATGATCTGAGCGTGTGGTCTGAGGCTGCTTGGTCTCTTGGGCATCAACTTGGGAAAGCCTCAAGGGAGAGCGACAGTGCATTATAAACAAAGAGATGATATTGGCCAAAACATAACATATCTGATTTTTTTTTTTCTTTTTCTTTTTCCGGTGTGTGGGGAAAAGTGAGGCGGGGCATCCGTTAAACAGTAATTCAACTTTGTCCAGCCTAATCTGGGCCATCTCTCATTTAGCAGGAGGGTGGGTTATAGGAAAGAAGAGGGTTATATTCAGCACACATCAGGATCAAAACTCTCACAAGTACATTACTTTGTGCACACAGAAGTAAATTTAGCAGTGTGGTGGAACATTTAGCTGAAAATCCTTTTTGTATGTTGTACCATCCTGAACGTGTCCCAAATGTCTAAAGGTGAGTGTTTGTCCTCTGCCAGAGATCTACTGCTGTGGGCTGCTGAGCACCAGGAAGAGTGACTGCACCGGCCTGCCCCAGTGCATGCTGGTGAACCCTGATAGCCCACAGCAGAGAGGCCAGTCCCGCAGCATGATGAGAGGCAACACCTCCCTCATCAGCTGGTATAACAAGGGACACTTCTGCTTCCTTACCAACGCCTATTCACCTACCAAGGAAGGTGAGTACTCCCGCTCTGCAACCAGTGTTATATATAGTTTACAATTGGCTCATTCATCCCCCTCCTCTCCCCTGTAACTATTCCCCAGGTCGTTGCTGCAATTGAGAACGTGTTCTCAGTCAACTTACCTGGTAAAATAACGGTAAAATAAAAAAATAAAAATAAAAATATTAATAACGTTTTCTTTTTCATACATTTTCATTCAGATGCGTTTAGGTGGATGTTTAAACTGTGTTCAATCATGGGCATAGATTTGTGGTGAACTGCCTTCAATTTTAAAACAAAACGTTTCTACTTATTTTGATCATGTCAACCTACTGCATCACTAGAATGTTCTGAAATGGAGCATCATTATGAAGCTCTTTAGGGCTGACTGATACAAAATGAGTCACCACCCACCATTGACATGATGTGGATTTCTCAGATCAAAGTAACTCCTAGGTGTTAATGCACTCATAATCTACCCTGTAGACTGCTGGGGAACCGTCATGAAACACCTCATCATTCTCTCTCCCTGTATGAGGATGGAGTGATGATCAGAGATAATGAGAAAATCCCTGTTGTGTGGCATGTGAAAAGGTCTCTCACCTCAGACACATTTCATCCCATTTGTAAAATAAGAGGTGAGAAAATGCATTATATCTGGATAGATAAACAGCATGGATCCAGAGTAGATGAGTGGAATCGATGGAGAGTTCATATTTCCACTCCCGAGTGGCGCAGCGGTCTAAGGCACTGCATCTCAGTGCTAGAGGCATCACTACAGACCCTAGTTCGATTCCAGGCTGTATCACAACCGGACGTGATTGGGAGTTCCATAGGGACAATTGGCCCAGCGTCGTCCGGGTTTGGCCGGTGTAGGCCGTCATTGTAAATAAGAATTTGTTCTTAACTGACTTGCCTAGTTAAATCAAGGTTAAATAAAATAAAAACATGCAAATAAACAAAAGCTGCATTATTAGTGTTGTATTCAATGAGGAAAATCCACCCAATCTGAATGAATCCTAGAGAGGATGTAGGTATTTTTCATTGTCCCTTAATCCAGTACAAATTATCTCACTACTGATAATATAAAAACCCAAAATACAGCAAAACACAACCCCCTCCCACCCCAACCTTCTGTTTTCCCTCCAATCGTTTCTTATACATACTAGTCATTCTTTTCTTTGGATGGTTAAGTGGTGGTCATTTACATTTTACATTTACATTTTAGTCATTTAGCAGACGCTCTTATCCAGAGCGACTTACAGTAGAGTGCATACATTTTATTAAATTTTTACATACTGAGACAAGGTCATAGCATTTCATTATAGCTACAGAGAAAGCCATCTGACCTTTGAATAAATATAACACTGTATCATTGGTGAAATGGCTGTGAAATGAAGTAATCATGTGAACGACTGAAGCTGAGGCAATGGTGAGGGAGAGTCAGAAATATTTCCAAATTGAGACCTTACCAAGTCTGCTGCTAAATTATATTCTTAAATTCTGTTAAGAAAAAAATCCATTGTTTCCTGACTGAAATGAGGTTACTCTGATCTCGCATTTATTTTTCAAATTACCCTCCAGTAACTTTCCAATTTGTAGTGTAATTAGCATAAACTACCTGAGGATGATTTTTATGGAAGCTACAGATGGAGGTTCAGTCAGTAACCGTATCAAAGGCCTGCTAATGGTTCAATTGGGATCCAGGGGACTACTAGACTTGTTCCCTCGCAGCTACCTCCGTAATTACACTAACTCCTCATGTTCATCTATTTTTCATGTGGTGCTTCACCTGTAATCAGTTTATTTTAGGTATTGGGTTGATACTTTTAAAAATGCGTTTCTCCTAGCTACACTAGTAAGCACTCAGTCCTGTTTTTCTTGTTACAGATCAAGGTATTTTCTGCAGAATATATTGGTTATTTTGGCGCTATAGTGAGAAACCATCAAAATTGTTAAGATATTATGCCCCAAATGTCACTTGTATTGTACTTTGTCACCGAGTCTGAACATCAGTTTACATAATACTTCTTTTTTTAACTCAGTGAAATTTGATTCCCACTCCCATTAGCCTTCTCTGAGTCATGTGTTGGGTTCCAGCTCCCATTAGCCTTCTCTGAGTCATGTGTTGGGTTCCAGGGGTGATCATCAAGAGGAAAAGTGGTGAGATTCCCTGTCCGCTGGCTGTGGAGGCCTTCGCTGCACACCTCAGCTACATCTGCAAGTATGACGACAAGTACAGCAAGTGAGTCACTAATTAGCCCACTAGTTGACATACTGGATCTATTGTAGTAATTTGTACTAATTTGTCACCATGGGAGAAAGGTGTTTGCCTATATGAATGTTCATCATCATAGCACAGGGCTGGCCAACCCGTGCTGCTTTACAGAGAGCCAGCCTGACTCCCCCCGTGCTGCTAGACAGAGAGCCAGCCGGACTCCCCCCGTGCTGCTAGACAGAGAGCCAGCCTGACTCCCCCCGTACTGCTAGACAGAGAGTCAGCCTGACTCCCCCCGTGCTGCTAGACAGAGAGTCAGCCTGACTCCCCCCGTGCTGCTAGACAGAGAGTCAGCCTGTGACTCCCCCCGTGCTGCTAGACAGAGAGCCAGGCCTGACTCCCCCCGTGCTGGCTAGACAGAGAGTCAGCCTGACTCCCCCCGTGCTGCTAGACAGAGAGTCAGCCTGACTCCCCCCGTGCTGCTAGACAGAGAGTCAGCCTGACTCCCCCCGTGCTGCTAGACAGAGAGTCAGGCCTGACTCCCCCCCGTGCTTGCCTAGACAGAGAGTCAGCCTGACTCCCCCCGTGCTGCTAGACAGAGAGTCAGGCTGACTTCCCCCTGTGCTCCAGATTCGATCGTCCAACACCTGGAGAAGGAAATGTTTCAGGAATCGCATTAATGATATAGCAATCTTCTGATATGCACAGCATGGTGCATTTCTATGTCCCAAATGGAGAACAGGTCAAAGACGGAAGCCTTCAATTAAGGGACAAGAGGAGTGATAGATGGCATATTCACACACACACACACACACACACACACACACACACACACACACACACACACACACACACCACACACACACACAACACACACACACACACACCAACACACACACACACACAACAGCAGGGAGAATGTCACTTTACTTCTCTCCCTCTCTAACCTCTCTCTGCCTCCAATTAGTTTGGAGATTGGACAGTAATTAGATGTTGTTCTGTACCTCAGAGGACAACACATGTGAGCGTGGAGAACTGCAGATTACGTCTGGAGAGTCAGAAACCAGAACTTTAGCTGAATATCGCTCCTCCTCACCACTAACCAATGCCTCTCACCTAGTCATGGAGACAAGATATCCTCCCAGCTGTCTGTCTATGTGCCCTTCCGTCCGTCGTAACTCTGTCTAATTTCAATTATCAACTGGATGTGATGGACATCTGACACATATTAAAAAAGGACCAATTTGTCAAGATCCCAGTTAGCCACTCAGGGTTGGTCTTTTCTTTCAGGTATTTCATCTTCCACAAGCCCAACAAGACGTGGCAGCAGGTGTTCTGGCTGACCATCAGCATCGCCATAAACAACGCCTATATCCTGTACAAATGTCTGATGCTACCACGTCAAGCGCTATAGCCGAGCGCAGTTTGGAAGAGACTGGTGAGGGAGCTGCTGGACTTAGATGACTGCTCCCCCACCCAGTGAGGAGACCACGTAATCTTTATAATATACACCCACATACACACTGTCACGTCTCACACGTACCCACACACACACACACACTGTCACGTCTCACACGTACCCACACACACACCACACACTGTCACGTCTCACACGTACCACACACACACACACACACTGTCACGTCTCACACGTCCCACACACACACACACACCACTGTCACGTCTCACACGTACCCACACACACACACACACACACTGTCACGTCTCACACGTACCCCACACACACACACACACACTGTCACGTCTCACACGTACCCACACACACACACACACACACTGTCACGTCTCACACGTCCACACACACACACCACACACACACACACACACACTGTCACCTCCACACGACCCACACACACTGTCACGTCTCACACGTACCCACACACACACACACTGTCACGTCTCACACGTACCCACACACACACACCACACACTGTCACGTCTCACACGTACCCCACACACACACACTGTCACGTCTCACACGTACCCACACACCCACACACACACACTGTCACGTCTCACACGTACCCACACACACACACACACTGCACGTCTCACACGTCACACGTACCACACACACACACACACTGTCACGTCTCACACGTCACCACACACACACACACACACTGTCACGTCTCACACGTACCCACACACACACACACACTGTCACTCTCACACGTACCCCACACACACACACACTGTCACGTCTCACACGTACACACACACACACACACACACTGTCACGTCTCACACGTACCCACACACACACACACTGTCACGTCTCACACGTACCACACACACACACACACACTGTCACGTCTCACACGTACCCACACACACACACACACACTGTCACGTCTCACACGTACCACACACACACACACACTGTCACGTCTCACACGTACCCACACACACACACACACTGTCACGTCTCACACGTACCCACACACACACACACTGTCACGTCTCACACGTACCCACAACACTTCACGTCACACGTACCCACACACACACACACTGTCACGTCTCACACGTACACACACACACTGTCACGTCTCACACGCTACCACACACACACACACTGTCACGTCTCACACGTACCCACACACACACACTGTCACGTCTCACACGTACCCACACACACACACACTGTCACGTCTCACACGTACCCACACACACTGTCACGTCTCACACGTACCCACACACACACTGTCACGTCTCACACGTACCACACACACACACTGTCACGTCTCACACGTACCCACACACACACACTGTCACGTCTCACCACGTACCCACACACACACACTGTCACGTCTCACACGTCACACACACACTGTCACGTCTCACACGTACCCACACACACACACTGTCACGTCTCACACGTACCCACACACACACTGTCACGTCTCACACGTACCACACACACACACTGTCACGTCTCACACGTACCCACACACACACACTGTCACGTCTCACACGTACCCACACACACACACTGTCACGTCTCACACGTACCCACACACACCACACTTGTCACGTCTCACACGTACCCACACACACACACTTGTCACGTCTCACACGTACCCACACACACACACTGTCACGTCTCACACGTACCCACACACACACACTGTCACGTCTCACACGTACCCACACACACTGTTCATCACACGCAAAGCACTAACGCACACTAACCACACCCACTAATACATATTTTCTTTACAATTGTAGACACGTAATTCCTTAAATGAAACCATATTTTAATAGTGTCTGTGTTAAATGGGTTTGGGGACAGAACCTCTAGGTGTGGAGAGCAGGTCACTATATCTGAATCAGAACTCAAGAGAAATGTCTATAGAGGAATGTTTCTTTACTGAGGCACAAAGCAAAGCCATTGTACTATCCACATGCCTCATAATGTTCGTGTCACAGGCTGCATGACAAAAAAGTGTTCGGATAATTTTTTTCTGACCGGGTTAAACGTTGTTTCCATGTAGTGCAAAGTCACTCTGTAATGTCAATCTATGATTCTATTGGACCACCTACCGAGCAACATCTGGGATTTTCTCTCCAAGATAGACCTGAACCACTAAGCAGATATACTGTATATATACATAATGCAGTTTATGTAAMCCCAGGATCCATTATGTTTAAATGAAATATGGAGAAGTAGTTCTACGTTACTATTCCCTTCCAGAGCTCTTCCTGCTGATGGTTCATACCTGGAATGGGAAATCTCCTACTTATCAGAGAAGTGCTTACTGTACTGTACTCAACTCCATATCTCAGTCAATAGGAACCTTTCAACTGGTCATCAGATTATATGACTGGCAGTCCTTATATTTGCAACATCATTGGAAATACTGGATGGCGTGACTTGTGGTCAGGTTATCAGACGGCAAAGGGAAGGTTGGATGATACAATACCAGTTCTTGCCACATGAACGTTGGTTTGGATGAGGCGTACTGTTAATGTACAGCATGAACACAGTCTCCATGTGGCATAGTCTTGGATCATCAAGAGCTGCAGGGGTCAGTTCAGTTCAACTCTAGATATACACGCTGAACCATCCACAGCTAAATCTGATATGTCCACAGCCAAACTCACTCACTGACAGACCACACAGACATGGACTGTTCCCAGTTCAGGTCTACTGAATAGGGCGGGGTCTCTGGCTCGGCTGGTCACGCCCACAGCTCATTCCCTGGAAGCAAGCCTGACATTGATCTATGAAGTATGTGATTTGGGTTTGAGTTAAACATTTCATACCATCAGCCAATGACTCTCAGTCCAATGATGTCATTAAAAGATGGAGAGAAGACAACACCAGACCCACAGAAGTTTGTCAACGTTATTCCTTCCAAATGTGCTTTGGAGAATGGATTCTCCTGTTCCGTAATGACTTTGAGAGGATGCTGTCTTGCATCTTGTGTGGAGACAGAATAGTACCCCAATGTGTTGTATGTGGAGCTGTTTAAGTCAGTGAAGTGAATGTCACTGTGGATTAATAATGTCTTCTTGGCCAATAGAGACTTATGTCAGTGTAAAAGTGTGCAATTCCAAAGTCCACACACAAAGGCCTATTTTATCCCTTYGCCGATGACATACATTCGTGCTTGTCCACTCCTTGCCACTGTGACTGTGTTATTGATGTGTGAAGTGTTTGTGAGATTTGTATTACTGAGGCAGAGTTGTCCTAGCTAGGGCACTACTCATGCACTTTCGATCGTCTTGCACTTTAAAGTGATTCAATAAAGGTCTATTGATGTTTACTAAATATCCCTAGCTTTGATGAATCCCTTTAATTAATGGTTGTACTAAATGCTTCCTCAGAAAATAGGAGTTAAATGATGCACATTAATACTCCATAACTATTGTGTAAATCTATGCTCTGTCACAGAATACTGAAGATTTAATGCTGTTTAACTGGTATSGCCTAAGTTTCCTCCCTAATTGAGTGCTCGACCATTCTTTGAAGAAGCAGGAAATCAAAGTTTACTAGAAAGGGAAATGAGTGTCTATTGAGTGCTGACTTATGCAACCTAGTGCTACAATATTTATGTAGGAATGATTTAAAGGGGATATTGCTGATCAACTAAAGTACACTTGATGATGAACACTAAAAACCAATGAAATTGAAAACGTTATGAATATTTACCTTAATGTGTTTTTGTGTGCAGATAAGGTATGTATACTGAACAAAAATATAAACGCAACATGCAACCATTTGAAAGATTTTACTGAGTTAAAGTTCATATCAGAAAATCAGTCAATTTTAAATAAATTCATTAGTACCTAATCTATGGATTTCACATGACTGGTAATACATATATGTGTCTGTTGGTCACAGATAACTATAAAAGTTAGGAGTGTGGATCAGAAAACCAGTCAGTATATGGTGTGAACACCATTTGCCWCATGCAGCGCAACKTCTCCTTCACATAGAGTTGATCAGGCTGTTGATTGTGTCCCACTCATCTTCAATGGCTGTGCAAAGTTGATGGATATTGGCGGGAACTGGAACACACTGTCGTACACGTCGATCCAGAGCATCCCAAACATGCTCAACAGGTGACATGTCTGGTGAGTATGCAGGCCATGGAAGAACTGGGACATTTTCAGCTTCCAGGAATTGTGTACAGATCCTTGGGGCAGTGCATTATCATGCTGAAACATGAGGTGATGGGGCTGAAGAATGGCACGACAATGGMKCTCAGGATCTCAAGGTATCTCTGTGCATTCAAATTACCATCGATAAAATAAACTGTGTTCGTTGTCCATAGCTTATGCCTGCCCATACCATACAGTAAACCCACCTCCACCATTTGGGCACTCTGCCAACAACGTTTACATCAGCGAACCGCTCGCCCACACAACGCCATACACGTGGTCTGCGGTTGTGAGGCTGGTTGGACGTACTGCCAAATTCTATAAAACGACGTTTATGGTAGAGAAATGAACATTAAATTCTCTGGCAACAACTCTGTTGGACATTCCTGCAGTCAGAATTCTAATTGTACGCTCCCTCATCTTGAGACATCTGTGGCATTGTGTTGTGTGGCAAAACTGCACATTTTTGTGGCCTTTTGTCCCCAGCACAAGGTGCACCTATGTAATGATCATGCTGTGTAATTAGCTTCTTGATATGCCACACCTGTCATGTGGATGGATAATCTTGGAGAAATGCTCACTAACAGGGATGTAAAGAAATGTGTGCACAAAATTTGAGCGAAGTAAGCTTTTTGTGCATATGGAAAATTTCTGGCATCTTTTATTTCAGCTCATAAAACATGGGACCAACGCTTTACATGTTGCGATTATATTTTTTTCAGTGTATGATTATAGTTCTATTAGTCTTCACTTATAGGTAAGACAAATGATTGTCATTTTTCACATTTTCTTTCCCCCTAAAAACATTGTCGTTCTTGTATGTTTGTGTGAGCCACTAGTTCTGTGCACTGATCACTGTCTGAAAGAAGCTCTGACATGCCATACATCGGTTGATAATGTTCATAACAATGCTCTTTTGTTCTGAATTGATAGACACCAGGAAGTATGCATGATACAGTCAACAACTGTTCAAAGTAAACACTTCTACTCAGCCATGTATTAGATATTTTCTCAGTGCCTTTTACATATAACATATTTTGTTCTTCTGGTATGTTAAATTAGTTGAGGATTTATTTATTTATTTATAAAGGAGAGAGCAATATGGACAAAACCACAAAGGCATTTGATGCCAGTATCATTTGGTGATTTCAGATGTCTTCTGCAGAGAAAAATATAATTTATTCAAGATAGATTAACAAATTACAGTTTGTCACGTCAATCTGTATAATGCATGTGTTCATGAATTTCATTATATTCTCACTCCATGATTCTACTATTAGGTTTTTTGTTCAACCCTTACAACACAGGTAGCCAAGTCATATTAAGTACCTGAGGCCACATCCTATCATTCTTTTTTAGCATCCTTGGCCATTTCTCATTYCCTGAAATGTCTTTGTGTCAGTCTGATATCACTGTAATTCCCTATAGCATCTGAGAGGCAATTTTAATTTACCATTCCTCTGTCAAATTCATGAGGTCAGTTGATTGACAGGCCTCTCAATCTATCGTCATCGTTCTTTCCTTCTGGTATTTAGCTACTGCTGTTCTCTGACCCATAAAGTATCTGTCTGACAGTGAGTGCAGCTCCAAGACCATCAAATTTTATTTGCCACATGCGCCGAATACAACAAGTGTAGACTTTACCGTGAAATGCTTACTTACAAGCCCTTAACCAACAGTGGGGGGGGGGTCTCTGACAATTTTATGGCCTTTCCTCTGACACCGTCTAGCTTCTTGGATGGCAGGAAGCTTGGCCCCAGTGATGTACTGGGCRGTTCACACTACCCTCTGTAGTGCCTTACGGTCAGATGCCGAGCAGTTGCCATACCAGGCGGTGATGTAACCAGTCAGGATGCTCTCGATGGTACAGCTGTAGAACCTTTTGAGGATCTGGGGGCCCATGCCAAATCTTTTCAGTCTCCTGAGGGGGAAAAGGTTTTGTCGTGCCCTTTTCACGACTGTCTTGGTATGTTTGGACCATGATGGTTCGTTGATGTGGACACCAAGGAACTTGAAACTCTCGACCCGCTCCACTACAGCCCCGTCGATGTTAATGGGGGCCTGTTTGGCCTGCCTTTTCCCGTAGTCCACGATCAGCTCCTTTGTCTTGCTCACATTGAGGGAGAGGTTGTTGTCCTGGCACAACACTGCCAGTTCTCTGACCTCTTCCCTATAAGCCGTCTCATCGTTGTCGGTGATCAGGCCTACGATTGTTGTGTCATCAGCAAACTTGGGTGAACAGGGAATACAGGAGGGGACTAAGTACACACCCCTGAGGGGCCCCAGTGTTAAGGATCAGCGTGACAGATGTGTTGTTGCCTACCCTTACCACCTGGGGGCGGCCCGTCAGGAAGTCCAGGATTCAGTTGCAGAGGGAGGTGTTTAGTCCCAGAGTCCTTAGCTTAGTGATGAGCTTCGTGGGCACTATGGTGTTGAACGCTGAGCTGTAGTCGATGACCAGCATTCTCACATAGGTGTTCCTTTTGTCCAGGTGAGAAAGGGTAGTGTGGAGTGCGATTGAGATTGCGTCATCTGTGGATCTGAAGGGCGGTATGCGAATTGGAGTGGGTCTAGGGTGTCTGGGAGGATGCTGTTGATGTGAGCCATGACCAGCCTTTCAAAGCACTTTATGGCTCGGACGTGAGTCCATGGGGCGGTACCACTCCAGTACACTCACCTCTAAACTAAGCTCTTAATGGACAATCCGAGACTGCATGCAAATAAGGATATTACCATACACTGCATCTCTCTGGCTAGTCAGGCAGCCCATGCCCATTGTTCTTAATCGTTCGTTTTTTTACTAACTATTTTGTGAATGTTTTCATTCAATTTAGTCTAACTCTGCATTAGTGATCAAGACTTATAATACTGTAAATACATTTTATTATTACAGTATAATAGCCTACATGGAGTCTATATTTTTGAGAGACTGAAGTTTAATGGAAGTAGCTTCAGTTGAACTGTGACGTTTAATGGAAGTAGCTCAGTGAACTGTGAGTTTAATGGAAGTAGCTCAGTGAACTTGACGTTTAATGGAAGTAGCTCAGTGAACTATAACGTTTTTAATGGAAGTAGCTCAGTGAACTTTAATGGAAGTAGCTCAGTGAACTATGACGTTTAATGGAAGTAGCTCAGAGAACTGTGCTCATGTCGTGTGATGAGTAACCTTGCKTCTGCCTATAGGCTTGAATATGCAAAGAAGCCAATCTCAAAATAGTGCTGCCACATCTGAAGGAACAATGAGACCTCATTGTTATGTCTTTCTGTAGGCCTATAGTGCAATGTGGTAATTGAAAGTCTAAAGTTGGGACATAAAGATGTATGGTGGAGACACTCATTTCAAGGAAAGGAAATTAACTTTGCTGACCTCAGGGCATCATTATTTGATATTCAAAGGTTAATAATAAATACAATAACCTGATAACATAAGGTGCTATCAAAATACTGTAAAGAATTCTAGTAGATAATATTGAAATATTTATCATAATGTTCTCAATCATTGGTCAGTAGTAAATTTGTCAAGAATAATAAGGGATGTTGATGAAATGAAATCTAGTTTCAGCATGGTGTATTTCACATTGTACTAATGTGTAAATAGCTCATGTAAACTGGACCAAACATCCTAACGTATCAGATTCATTCTATAAGAATGTAATGTCAAACTATGTACAAAACAAACTGCAATGTCTGATTGCTCTGGGAATGTTGTGTTGTAGAAYCTGCTTCTCGTCCTGTGTGTCTTTCATCGGTGGAGGAAAAGTGATAGCTGTGTCATGTTTGTACGCTCCWCATTGTGTATTCCCTCTGTAATCTCCATGTTAACTGTGCACCACCCTGGGCCCAGTTTTTCAAAAGTTTATCTGGATTTCTCCTATCAGATAGCATTAAATGCATAGAAATAGAATGAATAGAACGCGTCCCCATTTTCTGTTCTGTTCTTTCTATGTCTGTATTTAATCCTATCTGATAGAAATCCATCTTTTGAAAAACTGGGCCATGACAGACTTTGTGAATCGTATGTTGATGAGCATTTACACCATGTTGCACACATTTAATAAATGTTCATGATTTTATACACCACCAGTGTCAAGTGTTTATGTAGGCCTTGTAAAGGGTTTACGAAGGCTTCGTTAACCTTATACGCTTTATAAAATGATACTTTATCTAAAGTGTGACGAATATGGGCATATCACGCTTGCTCACCCTGTGGGCTTGGAGTATGGTACACGCCTAGGATAGCGCCCCCTGTGGGCTAGGAGTATGGTGCATGTCAGGCTAGCGCCCCCTGTGGGCTAGGAGTATGGTGCATGTCTAGTCTCCAGATGTTTATTGTGCTGTTGGTAGTAGTAGTGGGCGACAGCGGGTCTGTTTAGTAGAGCTGCTGATCTTTGGTGACTCTGCATCTTTAAAAAAAGGTCCAATGCAGACAGTTTTGTATCAATATCAAAACATTTCTGGGTAACAATTAAGTACCATACTGTAATAGATTTCKAAAAAAAAAATGTTTTTAGCAAAAACATTCTCATGCAAGAACTTTGATAGACCAATAAAAAGAGATCCAGACAGRCCTAACTAATTTACCGCATGGTGATGTCATCATGGAAAGCCAAAACTCCCACCCATGCAAACCTGCTGATTAGAAGGTCCTGTGTATACTGTATTTTCAACCAGCAACTATCAGGAAATAACACTGATCAAATGTTTCATCAGCTGTTGTACAATATGATACAAAACACAGGAAAAAAACATACTTTTGACTGCACTGAGCTTTTAATGTCTGTTACATTACCCTGGGATGTGATGGAGCGTTACACATATGTACAAACCCTTTAGTTTCCTTTGACTGTGGGATTGTACATGCAGGAGGTATTAGAGCTGGACCTTTATGCTTACTAAAACACAACCCTCATTTTGCACCTGCATCTAAACCAGTGTTTCCCAATCCTGAAAAAATACTGCTTTAACACTCACAGAATTGATTCAACTAATTAAAGGCTTGATGATGAGTTGATTCTAATCAAGCGTGGGTGTACTAAGGCTGAAACAAATGTCTACCTGAGGTCCCCAGGGCTAGGATTGGTTCTTAAAACCTCTCCTCGGGGACCCCCAGACATTTCCCAGTTGTGTTGAAGCCCTGAACTAATTCTCCCAGACAAGGGCTTGAGAATTAGTTGACTGGTGTGCTAGCTCTGATATGGAACAGATGGGGGTCCCCGAGGAGAGGTTTGAGAACCCCTAATATGAGAGAGCAAATTGTGGACATCTGAGTGYAAATTGGAGACACTGGAGAACAGCCAGGGCTGGATCTTTGTTAGAGGCTGTTTCCATGACAATACTGTCCTGTTTTCCCACTAGGAGGACTCTGCATAGCAATGAGAGCAAGCAGGCCAGGAAAACTGACTGAATGATTTAGTTACAGCCATCAACAAAACTCTGGCTTCCAAACCTTATTTCTCATTGCTAATTAAAGTCTTCAAGGAATGTAAAGAAAGGCCACATCTCTTATAAATGCATTTATTTAAGTACATTTTTCCTCATTTAAAGTAAAAGTTTTGCCATAACTATAAAACATGAACAATTCCAAGCGTTGTAGAGTAGATCCACTCACTGGTGTTGCTTGTTCATACTGTACAGTAGATCAACGTAGTGTATATACAAACATACACTTTTACATTGGTTACCCCCATGCTGCCTCCCCTGTGATTTGAATCGTAATCTACACAATCCTACAGCAAACTGTTTTATCAAAGGAACAAATCATATTTGATGTCCCAAATTACTATTTTCTTGATTTGGTTTATTATCCGTCAAATGGCACGTCCTTCACCTTGTATTGACAATGTAAATCAAATAAGTAAATTACTTTGGCACATTGTGCTATGTAAACATTTCATCCAATTTAAATGTGGCTGTAATGCTAGGATTCTTTTTTTTCTTCCTAAAGTGAACAGCAAACTTGTCATTTTCACACAAATCTTACAAAAAAGGCTTGATTCAATACTTGAACAACCTTTGCCACCATGTAGACAATGTTCACCCGAGCAATCCCTTTTAGTACTGTAGGCCATCTGAATTTCACATTGGAATTGTTTCAATTTCAACAGTGACGTACGTGATAGCAGACAAAGCTCTTACCATGTGAAACTTGTCAACTCATCTCACACGGGAGGTTACAACCCCCAACATCATGATTTCATAGTCCTGCTCTCACACGGATCTCACATTCTGAACTGCAGATAAAATATTATGGTCTGTTTCCTCTCTTACTGTGGGACACCTCCTCTCTTACTGTGGGACACCTCGTCTCTTACTGTGGGACACCTCGTCTCTTACTGTGGGACACCTCGTCTCTTACTGTGGGACACCTCCTCTCTTACTGTGGGACACCTCCTCTCTTACTGTGGGACACCTCCTCTCTTACTGTGGGACACCTCCTCTCTTACTGTGGGACACCTCTCTTTGGCATTTTTTAAATGCAATACCTTTTACACAAGCGTCAGATAGGGACTGCTGCATATGCTGTGATGCTCATTTCTGTACTGATGGTTGGAGATTCCTTTTGTATCAGGAAGTTTGACCAGAATGGTGTAGAACACACAGGGATTGATGTGTAGGACTTACACAGATTGCTTATGGTAAATATGTGCATATATAATGAGGGCTTACAAAATACAGAAAGCAAATATTACTAAATAATAAGTAATTTGCTATTCTAGAATAAATTAATCTCCATTGATATCGGGGGAACCCCCACGAGACAAAAACAATGTCACGTCAATGGATTAATTGTTGCTTTCATAAGTCGTTATAGGCTCCTTTGGCCATCACATTAAAGGTGGGTTCTGCTGCCCCTCAGAAACAAACAGTAACGTTTAAAGTACCACATATCACAAGCTACATGTAGAAACCCAATCAGAATGGTCCCGAAGCAGATGCTAAATGCACAACAATTACACTGAAATAGGAACATCTTATTGCTTTTCTCCCTGGTGAGTGCAGTTAACTATTGCCGAATGACCTGCCCTCCTTCAAGAAACCTGTTGAAAGCTGTTCACTAGCACACAGACACATTCTCTTTTAAATGGGATGGATATGAAAAAAGGCAAAGACATCATTCACAAAGCATGCGAGTAATGTCGAGAAACAAATGGAGAGAAAAAGAAACTGTAGGAGAAAAGACGTAGAAGTATAACATGCAGCAAGGCCTCGCCGTGTACCTGCTGTCTGTCACTTAGCGCTGAACAAGTGGCATTTTATAAAATCACAAATACATACACTGTGTGCGACAACACTTGTAGACTTCTGAGAATGGAAATGATGGTTCCAACATTACCCTGTAATACACTCTTCACCAATACTGATTTGGATGAGGTTATGACAGGGTAGTTACAACGGTAACACCGACACTGAAAAGGAGAACATTTTAGTTTTTTTAGAAAGTAAGTAGATATGTTTTACTCACAAGAGAAGTCAGAACGCAACAATAGTACAAAGAAATATCTGTCCAATTTACTGTGTTACTCAGTTGATTATTCTACAGTATAATTGAACACAAAACACATTTTTCAATGTCTGCTAGAAATAAAATAAAACTACAATAAACTTGGACACTACTGCTTTTGCAAAGAAAAACATAATGAATATATATATAACTTTTTTTTTGGGGGGGGGGGGGTTCCATTCAATTGTGATGTACAAAGGGGACAAACACTGAGGAGCCGTAGCAGCCAGTGCTACAATCTGTGACGATTCAGCAGCGATACATCCACACCCTGGACAACTCCTGGTCCCACCAGTATCCATGAGAGGCCTGCGAAGAGAACCCTTCTGATCGGACGACGTACCTTCTTACAACACGCGTGACAGGAGCAGAATGAAAACTCTGTCAATTGTTAATTTTCTTAATCTCTTTTCAACTCTGGCAGAGCAGTCCACCAATCAGGAGAGAGGCGTTTGAGTGAACGAGAGGAACAGTGCATAGAGTCATTTCCCTTCTACCAGCAGGACTTTAAGGGGCCAAAACCAGCTGAGACCATCCGCTTTCTTCCTGGCCAGTCTGTCTAGTCAGGGAACCTCTGTAGAATATGTCTTTTACATTCAACAAAGACAGATTACTTGAGAGAGAAAAACTACTAATTAATAGTCTTATCCATTTCAGAACTTCAGTGGAAAGAGAGAACAAAGGACACGCACAAAATAAAAAACATCCAGAAAGTTCCTTTCACCTGTAATAAGAAAAATTACTTTGTCACATTCCAAAGAGCGGGACTAAAGATGAAACGCTGAGGTATATAGTTGGAGGGAAAGCATTATCATCATCATCACCACCACCAACATTAAAATCATCATCAACATTAAAATCATCATCATCCCACTTGGTAGTCTGTAGTTTCAATATCCTGCTTCCCTCTGTGTGTTGTGGCCCCTCCGGGGAACTCAGTCTGTCCGTCCGTCTGTGTGTGTTGGTAATGGGTGGCTCTAGTCTGTTTGGCTCCGGGGAGGAGAGGATGTGGTGCTGGTGGGGGATACACTCTCTGTGTTTGTCTGTCCATCTCGCTCTCTCTAGGGCTGGAGGTTGAGGGTGAACTTCCACTGCTGGTTGAGGTTGGGGCTGCACACCTCCACTGTCAGCCCCCCATTACGTGCGCTGCGGCTGTCCAGGCACAGGTTGCTGCCCACGTGCCGCAGCTTGGAGTTGCTCTCAATTTGCTCCCATTTCTGGAGACACACGAGGTGGGGTCAGGGAGGGGTTGGGAGAGGGAGGAAACAAGGGTCCACAAATCAGTCACAGGTTTTTATGTCATGTGAGGTTCATTAACCAAAAACCCAATAAACCTATGATCACCATTAATGGTTTCTATTGATAGTGAGTTTATGGTGCAAATCCAAAGGGATCATCCCAATCCAGAAAAGCATCATAATCCACTAAATGAATGTTCTAATTCCATTCTAACAGCCGGACTGCTGTCAGTCTCTCATTTACTACTAGTGCTTTCTGATCGATCTGATCCTTGGTGCATGACTCGGCTCGCTCACCTGTCTGCTGTCGTTTTCCCTGCAGCCCTGCATTTTGATTTGTGAGCCTGCGGTGCGATCCACCACCGTCAGACACAGGTCCATGTGCTTCACTGACTTGTCCTTGGTCAGCGCCCATTCCTGAGGAGAAAGAGAGGGAGACAGTCAGTTTAGGTACTCCTCAATGATTATGTAGATCTATTTGTAATGTGTGTGTCTTTGTCAAGTGTGAATATGCGGTGTTTGCATGTTGTCTGTTGTAAATCACACCTATATAGACCAACAGGGCCTTGACTCTCCCATAATCCCCTCCTCCAGCGCAGTAATATAATCAATATGTTGTGGGAAGTGGGACATTAAAATGGATTTCATCAGTATGAA
Source organism: Salvelinus sp. IW2-2015 (assembly GCF_002910315.2). Taxonomy (NCBI): domain Eukaryota; kingdom Metazoa; phylum Chordata; class Actinopteri; order Salmoniformes; family Salmonidae; genus Salvelinus; species Salvelinus sp. IW2-2015. Next base: position 68,438,726 of record NC_036858.1, on the reverse strand, counting down.
TCGGAGACTCCCAATCAAAGCAATATTTGACTGTCCAGTCCAGCACCTGATAGTGGACTGTCCAGTCCAGCACCTGATAGTGGACTGTCCAGTCCAGAAACTGATAGTGGACTGTCCAGTCCAGAACCTGACCAAAAGTAAACCCACCTCAGTGTGTTACCCAGCCCAGTGCACAGCTTGGTTATGTGTAATGGATCTGAGCAGTACCTGAGCCCTGAATGGTACCTGATTTCCCCCAGCATTGTGGCATTCATAGACCCCCACCACTCCGTCTGCAAAGTGTCCCAGCGTGTCTAAGCAGTTCCCTCCCTGCTGCAGAGCTCCGAAGGCAATGTCCTGATGGTCAGGGACCCTGAAGGGCCAGACAAACAGCACAAGTCAAGGGGATGTCAAATCACAAGACGTGAGTATATGCCACCACCAAAGTCTTTCCCCGAGTTTAATTTCCAAGTGGAATACAAAGGCCCCAAAAGTCTGTTCCGCCTATATATTGCTGGACCACTGTGGCGGTGTGGTCTCTCTACTTACCGCAGCTCAGGGTACACATTCTCCAAGTACCACTTGAATGGCTGGCAGCCAAGCCTCTTCTTCATCTCCATCCTGCTCTGAATGCTGCCAGACAGATAAAACCATGACTCATCTAACTACCAGCCATCTCAGAGAGACAGACAGCAGCATGACATCTGGAGGCAACTGAGATCACTAAATCAAAGCACAGAGTACATGATATTAGAACTCAGCTCAGGGTGTACCATCTGACCTTCTGGAGGTGTCAGAAAAGGGGAAATGTCTTTTGTTATTCTATACAAGGACAGCAGGGCCATCTGTGATGCCATCTTGGAAGAAGTGTGTCTGAAACAATACTTACTTGCCGTAGGGCACAGGAAGAAGGGCGTCTGAAAGGATACTTACTTGCCGTAGGGCACGTTTCGGGCCGAGGGCACAGCGGCGTAGTAAAAGTTCTTAAACTCATCCATCCACACCTCTGCTGCTCGCCTTGTGTTCCTGTGGACAGACCGATACACACCATGCTAGAATACTTTAAAAAATGCATTCTTCCTGTTCCTTCTTCCAGTCCTTGAAATAATCACTGATCTGAAATAATGTAATCATTTCAGTGCAGTAGCCTAAAAACTATAGGCAATGTTATAGATTCAATTGATCACATGTGTTATTTATTCAATAGAAGGATGGATGTCTGTTAAAATATGAACAGGGCAAGAGTGAGGAGGCGGTTCAAGCTTCAGAAAACACAGGAGGAGAGTGACAGTCCTCGAAGCTATTTTGAGTTATGAGCACACATCCTAAGACTTGGCAATCTGTGGGGTTTTCAGTGCTATGTGACAGACTGGCAGTGAGGGAGTGGTCGCTTTCTCTCATCTCATTGATGAATCACCCAGATGCGAAACAGTGTTGACACTGCAGGGGTGAAGCCAAGACGAGAGCAGAGCTGAGGCTTCTGTTCTGATTGAGCCTCAATTTTAATGACTGCAGCTAAGCTAGACTTTGAACAGCAGTATTAGGATGTGAATTTCAGAGGAATGAAACAGCCCTTCCCTACAGGCTACTAGCAGGTATTCATCTCAATGCCTCAGCTTGGATTTCATTGGGTCTTTAAGAAAGGTAAAGTTAAGGGTAAAATGTGGGTAAAGTTACTGTAGGGTTAGTGAGTAAACTCAATTGCCAGTTAGTCTGTACAGTTGCCATTTTTTATGGCTCTCATTTCAAACTCTAATGTACACTCCCGCTGGTTGGTTATGTGCCAGTGTGTAGAAGATGTTAGTCCACAGTGCCAGTATGTAGAAGAGGTTAGTCCACAGTGACAGTATGTAGAAGAGGTTAGTCCACAGAGCCAGTATGTAGAAGAGGTTAGTCCACAGTGACAGTATGTAGAAGAGGTTAGTCCACAGTGCCAGTATGTAGAAGAGGTTAGTCCACAGTGCCCGTATGTAGAAGAGGTTAGTCCCCTGTGGACCACATGAAGGCAGACTTTAGCCAAGTCTACCTCACGTCACAGGTACAATCAATAGTCACCTAGCAAACACAGTGCCACTTCCCCCAGGGAAGGTATATGGGTGCTGCTTCCTGAAGACGTGGCCCACTCTACTGCAGGGAATGATCTCTAGACTGCCGCCACACTGCCACACGCGGAAAGAGATCTCTGCAATGTCCAAAGACAAATACAAAACACACACATTAATATAACGGTTTAGGGTAATGTTTTACAGTGACAATTCAATATGCTAGAACTTCCCACAGTTGGCACCTTCAATGTCAATACGATTTCAATCAGAAAATGGTGTCATATAATATTGACATATAGACATCGTAAACCAATCCAAAAAAAGCATCCCACTCCCTCTCCCATTCCCACACAATGACAAACAAGCTCAAGCTTTCCTAGTGTTCTGTGTCCACTTACCTAGATTCTCTCCACCCCACACATCCATCATCATGTCGTACTTCCCCAGCAACTCAAAGTAGTCCTTGTCCATGACAAAGAGGCCGCCGGCGATCATGGGAGTCCTGAGAAAGGGGTATGACAGAAAGTAGCTAGGGTTAGTAGACAAACCAGAGACTGTTCTGCCAAGTCCAGCTCTCCTACAGTCCTCTCATCTGCATGTGATACCCGGAGCCCTGTAACCCGGCAGCGGCAGGGAGGCTGGCCCTGTAACCCGGCAGCGGCAGGGAGGTTGGCCCTGTAACCCGGCAGCGGCAGGGAGGTTGGCCCTGTAACCCGGCAGCGGCAGGGAGGCTGGCCCTGTAACCCGGCAGCGGCAGGGAGGTTGGCCCTGTAACCGGCAGGGCAGGGAGGTTGGCCCTGTAACCCGGCAGCGGCAGGGAGGTTGGCCCTGTAACCGGCAGGGGCAAGGGAGGCTGGCCCTGTAACCGGCAGCGGCAGGGAGCTGGCCCTGTAACCCGGCAGCGCCAGGCAGGCTGGCCCTGTAACCCGGCAGCGGCAGGGAGGCTGGCCCTGTAACCCGGCAGCGGCAGAGAGCTGTGATGTCCGGCCCCCTGGCTGTTTGGATGGAATAATACAACACTTCACTTTTCCTCAGAGGCCATTTTGTTTTCGAAAGGAAGAAAAACATCAATGAGCGTCTTGGACAAAAGCCTGTTGAACAAAAATAGCCAGCTCTTTTGGCTCCCAAACGCCTCTTTAAAAAAATATGTTTTGTATTTTTTCAAGTCAAACAGTTTGAGATAGTTTGACTATGATTGGTGTTAAAACTAATTCTAATGAAATTAAATCATGCATTGGTTTGTTATGAAAAAGAATGCTATTAAACATTTGCATTTAAAGTATAACTTTTTAATGTATATAAACAAAGTGCATATAAATCTGACCATTCAAAARGAATACAATCTGAACAGCATAATAGAATATTGCACCATGTCAAAGAAAAATAAATAACAATGTGCCAAACTGCAGCATCCAACTTAAAACATTAAACTGGTCCCTCTTTTCTCGCTCTTCTTTATTGCCATGTTATAACCAGCAGCACACAGCAACGCTGACCATATTTTGCTTTTATGAGAGATTTGCATTCAGAAATACAAGCTGCCTCACTTGAGGTGCTGATGCGGTTTCTTCTTCCAGTAACTATTTGTCCCGTTTTAGAGAAGACCGGATGTGGCCACTATGCAGAGTCTCCCTGTCATGACTTTAGTAAACCGTGGGTAGACAGAGGCCTTGTTCTCCCACCAGCTCAGAGGATCTGCAGATCTTTGGAGGATGGACTCCTCCAAATAGGATCGGATCTCCATTATGGCATCTGCTGAGGAATTCCTTCCTGCTGCATCCCAGTTGCTCTCTCGTCAAACAGCATCCAAACAGCAGACGTTTGTGGCACTACTGCTGGTGCTTCTGCTCCATCTGATCCCTCTTCTTCCTGTTGCCCTGGTGCCTGAGCCAGCTGACTGCTGGGGCTGTCCCTCCCTGCTGCTGAGGTTATTCTTTGAAGAGCCTCATCAATCGCTCTGGCATCACTGAAGGCTAACTTCTTAAACCTGGGGTCAAGTGCAGCGGTTTCTGATAGCATGTGATTATATTCCATTCTGTGGAACTTTCTGTCCATTGATGAATATAGGGTGTCCAACTCTGTCACATGTCCTGTGGTTACATTTGCTTTTCTCTGGCGGCTGGCTGTGATTCACTGCAGACCCTTACACAGGAGTATCATTTTACATCAGGAGTATCACAGCAACTAATTAGTTCAGGTTCATGTTTTGTCTACTGATACTACATTCGCATCTACTGCTCATATACATTTACAATACTGGATTAAATATTGATGTAGTAATAACTGCTTACTCCACTTCTCTCCACAGTGACTTGCTCAGGACTCTGCACACCTCCCATTCCTCTTGGGTTAGAGCATCAACAGCTGCATTGACAATGGCCAGGGTAGAGATGYTGGCATCCTTTGACTCAAGAAACCGCTTCAACATATAAAATGTTGAATTCCACCTTGTAGTGCAGTCTTGTTTAGGCCTCAGCTCAGGCATCCCCATCTGTTGTTGCGTAGACTTTAGTTTTTCAGCACCTACTGTGCTCCTGTGGAAGTATTCCACAGCTGCTTTCACTTTGTCCACAGTGGGCTTCATCACCTTCAGAGCATCTCTTACAATCAGGTTGATTGTGTGGGCAAGACATGGATGATGGGTCCATTTAAACATTTTCATGGCTTTGGTTATGTTAGCTGCATTGTCGCTAACACAACAGACCACTTTTCCATCTATTTGCCATTCTCTGGCCACTCTCAACAGTTCCTCTGCCAAGTTCTCTGAGGTGTGTCTGTCGCTGAACTCGAAGTCCAGACGACCGCTAGACATCAAAAAATCTTCAATGAAGTGACATGTAACCGACATGTAAGAAGTGGTTACCCTTGATGTCCAACAGTCAGTGGTAAGGCAAACTGCAGTAGCTTTTTGGACTCTTTCCCGCACTGTGAGCATTGTGTGCTTTCGTACAGTTGTGGAATAAGTGATTTTGAAAGAGTTTTCCTGCTTGGAATTGTGTACATTGAATTTAGACTATTGCTATAATTTCTAAAACCTCTGTCCTCCACGACAYAAAAATGTCTGGAAATCGGTGGCAATCATTTTAATCAATGCAATATCAATTTGGCCTTGTTTTGCTACAGACATAGACTTTGGCATAAACTGGTCCATATAACACTGCGTTGCTGTGGGTGGCGGGGTAGGCCTACTTGACTGAGTGGATACATCTCCACGTGTGGAGGTGCTGGCTCCACCACTATCACTAGCAGGCCCACTAGTTTCTCGAAGCTCCACTACAGCTAGCTTCACAGTTGGGTGCAGTTCGCATATGCCGGTGTAGGTTGTGCYTAGAACCGGCTTTAGATTAGATTTTGTTTTAGCAAATTCTACACTGTGCTCTAACTCTGTCTACATTATTAAAATGCATCCAAATGTTACTGTGCTTTCGACTCATTTTCAGCTGTTTTCACAGCTGTCCTTCCTCCCTCTCATCGGCTGCTAAGTGTGTGACTGTGTGAGTAGGCTCGGCCCTCCCTCATGCGTCTTTGGTTCATTGGTTGACACTGCGTGTCTGATCAACAGGAAKAACAGGTGAGGCTGTTAGTCTGAGCAGACAATCAGAACGAATGTGTGCGCTTGAGCATTTAGGCCTATATTCTTTTTTTCCCTTATTTGAATTGGTTAATTCTATTCATTTAAATCTTTTGATTATTCATATCTTAATTTTTTATAAATAGATTCGGCTCTTCTGATATGCGAGCCGGCTCCCAACGTTCACCRACAAGAGCTGGCTCGTTTGCAAACGACCCATCACTGGTCTGCATGGTCAATGCAGCACAMMCAACAATGTTGACGACAACAATGCTGTTTTCACTTTGCTTCTTAATATAAATCCACTAGCGTTCTATAAGGAGACTATTAGTTTGTGTTTCTTACATCAGCAAACAGCTAGTTTGTCATTTCTTAGCAAGTTGCCCTAAATCTTGTTAGACGCTAATAAATGTACTGAGTAAGTGCAAATGTAGCTAGTTAATACCAGTGATGGTGTAGACCTAAATCAGCATGTTGTTTGTGCAACATTATCTTCTAAATCAAAGAGGAATATGCAAAGCAACAATATGTTAGCTACATGAAGTAGCTAAGAGAAAACATGAAATGTACCCAAAGCTTATAGGGTCCCCTAGGAAACACTTATCAACACTTTAGTTCCTACCTTGTCACAATAACTCCTCCCTGGCATTTTAATTTGTTGTCATCTCAAACAACACTGTATTCAAAGTGCCCACTATTATAATCTAACTATAGAATTAGAATAGTCATATTTCCARGATTCCAACAATTTTGCTTTAATTTGCAAGTCAAATCGCAATTGCAACATTTGGTTAAAAATAAGTCCTATATTATTTGCCCATATCGTGCAGCCCTACGTGGCAGTGTGGAAATGAAGTCATGGCTTTAGAAGCTTCACTTTGACTCAAATGATGTCAATTAGCCTATTGGAGGTGTACCTGTGGATGTATTTCAAGGCCTCATGGGACATCATGGGAAAATCAAAAGAAATCAGCCAAGAATTGTAGACCTCCACAACTTTGGTTCATCCTTGGGAGCAATTTCTAAACGCCTGAAGGTACCACGTTCATCTGTACAAACAATAGTACACAAGTATAAACACCATGGGACCAATCCCATAACAGCAGCAAAGGACCTTGTGAAGATGCTGGAGGAAACAGGTACAAAAGTATCTATATCCCCAGTAAAACGAGTCCTATATCGACATAACCTGAAAGGCTGCTCAGCAAGGAAGAAGCCACTGCTCCAAAACCACCATAAAAAAGCCAGACTATCGTTTGCAACTGCACATGGGGACAAAGATCGTACTTTTCGGAGAAAGGTCCCCTGGTCTGATTAAACGAAAATAGAACTGTTTGGCCATAATGACCATCGTTATGTTTGGAGGAAAAAGGGGAACGCTTGCAAGCTGAAGAACACCATCCCAACCGTGAAGCATGGGGGTGGCAGAATCATGTTGTGGGGGTACTTTGCTGCAGGAGAGACTGGTGCACTTCACAAAATAGTTGGCGTCATGAGGAAGGAGAATTATGTGGATATTGAAGCAACATCTCAAGACATCAGTCAGGAASTTCAAGCTTGGTCGCAAATGGGTCTTCCAAATGGACAATGACCCCAAGCATACTTCCAATGGTGTGGCAAAATGGCTTAAGGACAACAAAGTCAAGGTATTGGAGTGGCCATCACAAAGCCCTGACCTCAGTCCTATAGAACATTTGTGGGCAGAACTGAAAAAGCATGTGCATGCAAGGAGGCCAACAAACCTGACTCAGTTACACCAGCTCTGTCAGGAGGAATGGGCCAAAATTCACCCAACTTTTTGTGGGAAGCTTGTGGAAGGCTACCCGAAACGTTTGGCCCAAGTTAAACAATTTAAAGGAAATGCTACCAAATACTAATTGAGTTTATGTAAACTTCTGACCCACTGGGAATGTGATGAAAGAAATAAAAGCTGAAATAAATCACTCTACTATTATTCTGACATTTCACATTCTTAAAATAAAGTGGTGATCCTAACTGACCTAAGGGAGGGAATTTTTACTAGGATTAAATGTCAGGAATTGTGAAAAACTGAGTTTAAATGTATTTTGTTAAGGTGTATGTAAACTTTCGACTTCAACTGTATGTGTTGCCACCCTAGGATCACTCACTACTCATAAAGAAAATGTAGAACTTTTATTATTCAAAAACTAAAAATACCATCCAATTCTTTTTAAATACAATGACATAATATTTTGGCCATTTCGCCCAGCCCAACAGGGACATGGATCTAACAAGGTCTGATCTACAGGGACATGGATCTAACAAGGTCTGGTCTACAGGGACATGGATCAAACAAGGTCTGGTCTACAGGGACATGGATCTAACAAGGTCTGGTCTACAGGGTCATGGATAATGCATGGATACTAAAGCAGATCTAGAAGACCATTTAACCAGAACAGCTTATCCTATTGTTTTCTCTAAACATGTCACAAACAAATTACATATTTTCAAATGCCAATTACAATAAAAAAATAACTTGAGTCACCCTTCGGGTTAATTCCCATCACCTTGTGAAGAGGAACAAGATGCATTATAGGCAATATTCTAAGAGCCATATTCTAATTCTAGCCTTTGGATATTGATTAAATGCTGCCCTCTGTTGGTTACCAATARGTTTACTGAGAGAATGCATCTGACATTTGGTTATTATGTAAAACAGAACCATTTCTGTGATCTCATACTGATCGAACAAATCAAAGTGTTTGCTCTCTTCTGATCTTTCTTTCACAGCAATATCTTCATCAATTATCTTCTCCCTCATCATCACCATACACAATTTAAGACAAAGATGGATAAGATGAGAATGCCTTCAATCACCTCTGTGTTTACTTCACCCTGCAATATCATACGGCACCGTGGACGTCAGGGAGAAAATGGAACAGAGGCTCAAAGGCTCAGTTTTCTTTCAGGAGCTTTTGGCTATATTCCCCCAGAGGGCTCAGTGTGGACGCTGCACACTGATATCTAATGCTGCCTGCCTCAGCCTCTCCTCCAGGGGGCACTGGCTATGAGGCAGAGGAGAGGACAGCAGAAAGAACCCAGAGGTGAGACAGGCTTACTTGATTGGAGCAGTGGGGTTTCCTTGACGCACCCTCCTCTGCTCCACGGTCATATAGTCCCACTTGAAGACCAGATTCCAATCAAATCCTAGAGCYGGAAAAACAGGTACTGATTAGGTTTTAAGGGAATTCAAGTAAACAAGAGTAGATTCATTTTGATAACAGGAAAAGCTGGTTGTCAGTGTTTGTATTTCTCTTAACACTACTATCCTTTTCACACACAATGCCTAACTGATAGATATWATATTACACATCTGTGGCGTTCCCTCTATCTACATTTTTAGATACATTTTTTATTTATTTAACCTTTATTTAACTATGCAAGTCAGTTAAGAACAAATTCTTATTTACGATGACGGCCTAGGAACAGTGGGTTAAACTGCCTCATTTAGGGGCAGAACGACATATTTTTACCTTGACWGCTCGGGGATTCGATCTGGCAACCTTTCGGTTACTGGCCCAACGCTCTAACCACGAGGCTACCCCCATATGGCTGTACATTACACTTCTCATAAACCCTACAGAGTGCAGGAGCCATGGGAGTGCACAATGTAATCTGCCTATATCCCTAGACAAATCAACCAAATAGTTTCCATTCCAAAGGGCACTCCCTTTTTCAAGATTTATCACACGCCTATTCTCTCCTTTGCTCTCACACACATGCAGCCAACCAGCCAGCCAACCAGCCAGTCAGCCAGCCAACCAACCAACCACTCAGTCAGCCAGTCAGTCCGTCAGCCAGCCACACTCCAAGAAACAGACTTCTTTGGCAGAAGGTGACATTGGGTACAGAGTGAAAACTGCCATGTGATTTTCCAGCCTGCCCTGGAGAGGAAAGGAAAGCTGCAGGTGTAGATGAGTGGGATTTACCTCCTTTGAGATCGGCCGAGGCGCCTACGTACTGGAAGTTGTCCATGTTGATGACGTCGATGATGGGGGAAACAACCCGCGTTTTGTCCTGTGGGAGAAGTAAAGAGAGAAAGATGGGACACAAAGATGCAGTGTTCCACTAGATTATATAGAAATAAGACTCGGGGACTGAAATAATCAGTCAAAACCACCACATCATTTCACAACCAAGCACTAGATAAAAGCTGAATAACAAATTACAGTCCAAAACAGATCTGCGGCGAGTCAAACTTTTGTCCACATATTCACTTAAATATATGAGCTTAACACAGCCAAAACACAAATAGATTTCCAAGAGGGAAGTACAAGATTTGCTGAGCGTGACATAAATCAGATGGATTGGATCATTCCAGAACTAGTCTTTTGATGAAGCAGCAGAAAACTACAGCAGTAACTGTGTTCCATTGAAGTTTTGTCAAACCAACGGTGAGTTAGAGCTCTTTAAATCAAGTAACATTTTAGGGGTCACATAATCATATTTAGCAGATGTTATTGCAGGTGTAGCGAAATGCTTCTGTTCCTAACTTCAACAGATCAGTGATATCTAACAATACACACACATCTAAAATTTTAATAATGGAATTAAGAAATATAGAAATATTAGGATGAGCAATGTCGGAGTCCGGAGTGTGTGTCAAATKAAATAAAATTGTATTGGTCACATACACATGGTTAGCAGATGTTAATGCGAGTGTAGAGAAATGCTTGTGCTTCTAGTTCCGACTATGCAGTAATATCTAACAAGGATTCTAACAAATTCACAACAACTACCTTATACACACAAATGTAAAGGGATGAATAAGAATATGTACATATAAATATATGGGTGAGCGATGGCGTGCGGCATAGGCAAGATGCAGTAGATGGTATAGAATACAGTAAACACATATGAGATGAGTAATGTAGGATATGTAAACATTAATAAAGTGGCGTTATTTAAAGTGACTAGTGATAACTTTATTAACTCCATTTATTTAAGTGGCCAGAGATTTGAGTCTGTATGTTGACAGCAGCCTCTCTATGTTAGTGATGGCTGTTTAACAGTCTGATGGCCTTGAGATAGAAGCTGTTTTTCCAGCTTTGATGCACCTGTACTGACCTCGCCTTCTGGATGATAGCGGGGTGAACAGGCAGTGGCTCGGGTGAATGTTGTCCTTGATGATCTTTTGGCCTTCCTMTGACATCGGGAGCTGTAAGTGTCCTGGAGGGCAGGTAGTTTGCCCCTGGTGATGCGTTGTGCAGACCGCACGACCCTCTGGAGAGCCTTACGGTTGATTGTGGTGCAATTGCTGTACCAGGCGGTGATACAGCTTGACAGGATGCTCTTGATTGTGCATCTGTAAATGTTTGTGAGTGTTTTAGATGACAAGCCACATTTCTTCAGCCTCTTGAGGTTGAGGAGGCGCTGTTGTGCCTTCTTCACCACGTTGTCTGTGTGGGTGGACCATTTCAGTTTGTGATGTGTACGCCGAGGAACTTAAAACTTCCCACCTTCTCCACTACTGTCCCATCGATGTGGATGGGGGGGGGGGACTCCCTCTGCTGTTTCCTGTAGTCCACGATCATCTCTCCTTTGTTTTGTTGACGTTGAGTGTGAGGTTATATTCCTGACACCACACTCCGAGGGCCCTCACCTCCTCCCTGTAGGCCGCCTCGTCGTTCTTGGCAATCAGGCCTACCACTGTAGTGTTGTCTGCAAACTTGATGATTGAGTTGGAAGCGTGCATGGCCACGCAGTCATGGGTGAACAGGGAGTACAGGAGAGGGCTTAGAACGCACCCTTGTGGGGCCCCAGTGTTGAGGATCAGCGGGGTGGAGATGTTGTTTCCTACCCTCACCACCTGGGGGCGACCCGTCAGAAAGTCCAGGACCCAGCTGCACAGGGCGAGTTTGGAGGGTACTATGGTGTTAAATGCTGAGGTGTAGTCAATAAACAGCATTCTTACATAGGTATTCCTCTTTTCCAGATGGGATAGGGCAGTGTGATGGCGATTGCATCATCAGTGGACTTATTGGGGCGGTAAGCAAATTGGAGTGGGTCTTGGGTATCAGGTAGGGTGGAGGTGATATGATCCTTGACTAGTCTCTCAAAGCACTTCATGATGACAGGAGTGAGTGCAATGGGGCGATAGTCATTTAGTTCATTACCTTAGCTTTCTTGGGAACAGGAACAATGGTGGCCATCTTGAAGCATGTGGGGACAACAGACTGGGATAGGGATTGGTTGAATATGTCTGTAAACACACCAGCCAGCTGGTCTCTGAGGACGCGGCTAGGGATGCCGTTTGGGCCGGCAGCCTTGCGAGGGTTAACACGTTTTACTCACGTTGGTAGCGGGCCGTGTCAGTGGCACTGTATTGTGCTCAAAGCGAGCAATGAAGTTGTTTAATTTGTCTGGGAGTAAGTCGTCGATGTCCGCATTGGGGCTGGTTTTCTTTTTGTAATCCGTGACTGACTATAGACCCTGCCACATGCGTCTCGTGTTTGAGCCGTTGAATTGCGACTCTACTTTGTCTCTATACTGACGCTTTGCTTGTTAGATTGCCTTGCGGAGGGAATAGCTACACTGTTTGTATTCAGTCATGTTTCCGGTCGCCTTGCCATGATTAAAAGCGGTGGTTSGTGCTTTCAGTTTTGCGCGAATGCTGCCATTAATCCACGGTTTCTGGTTAGGGGTTTTAATAGTCAGTGGGTACGACATCTCCGATGCACTTGCTAATAAACTTGTACACCAAGTCAGCGTATACATCAATGTTGTTGTTTGAGGCTATCTGGAACATTTCCCAGTCCACGTGATCGAAGCAATCTTGAAGAGTGGAATCCGATTGGTCAGACCAGCGTTGTATTGACCTGAGCACAGGCGTTTCCTGTTTTAGTTTCTGTCTATAGGCTGGGAGCAACAAAATGGATTCATGGTCAGATTTGCCGAAGYCATGGCGCGGGAGGGCTTTGTATGCATCGCGGAAGTTCAAGTAGCAATGATCCAGAATTCTGCCAGCTCGTGTCACGCATTCGATATGCTGATAGAATTTAGGGAGTATTGATCTTAGGTTAGCTTTGTTAAAATCCGCAGCTACAATAAATGCAGCCTCAGGACGTATGGTTTCCAATTTACATAAAGTCCACCAAAGTTATTTTAGGGCCAACGCGGTATCTGCTTGGGGGGGGGGGGAGAATATACACAGCTGTGACTGTAATCTAAAAGAATTCTCTTGGAAGATAATGCGGTCGGCATTTGATTGTAAGGAATTCTAGGCCAGGTGAACATAAGGACTTGAGTTCCTGTAGGTTGTTATGATTAACGACGCATGGTGTAATCACAAGGCACACACCTCCGCCCTTCTTCTTTCCAGAGAGATGTTTGTTTCTGTCGGCGCGATGTTTGAAGAAACCGGGTGGCTGTACCGACTCTGACAAAGTATCCGGAGTGAGCCATGTTTCCGTGAAACAAAGAATGTTAAAATCTCTGATGTCTCTCTGGAAGGCAACTCGAGCCCTAATTTCYTCCACCTTGTTATCTAGAGTTTCGACATTGGCGAGTAATATGCTAGGAAGCGGTGGTGTGCTCGCCTTCTGAGTCTGACCAGTAGGCCGCTCCGTCTGCCTCTCATGCGGCGACCACGTTGTTTTGGGTCGGCCTCTGGGATAAGATTGCATGTCCAGGATGTGTGTGTGTATATATATATATATATGTGTGTGTGTAAAAAGTCAAGGGGTCCGAATACATTCCGAAGGCACTGTATGTGTGTGTAAAACTATGAAATAACACATATGGAATCATACAGTAACCACAAAAGTGTTAGACAAATCTAAATATATTTTATTTGTGAGATTCTTCAAAGTAGCCACCCTTTGCCTTGATGACAGGTTTGCGCACTCTTGGCATTCTCTCAACCAGCTTCATGAGGTAGTCACCTGGAATGCATTTTAATTAACAGGTGTGCCATGTTTAAAGTGAATTTGTGGAATGTCTTTCCTCCTTAATGCGTTTGAGCCAATCAGTTGTGTTGTGACAAGGTAGGGGTAGTATACAGAAGATAGCCCTATTTGGTAAAAGACCAAGTCCATATTATGGCAAGAACAGCTCAAATAAGCAAAGAGAAACGACAGTCCATCATCATTACTTTAATACATGAAGTTCAGTCAATAAGGCACATTTCCAATAACTTTCTTCAAGTGCAGTTCGAAAAATCATCAAGAGCTGTGATGAAACTGGCTCTTATGAGGACCGCCACAGGAAAGGAAGACCCAGAGTTACATCTGCTGCAGAGGATAAGTTCATTAGAGTTACCAGCCTCAGAAATTGTTCAAGTAACAGACACATCTCAACATCAACTGTTCAGAGGAAACTGCGTGAATCGGACCTTCATGGTCGAATTTCTGCAAAAAACTACTACTAAAGGACACCAATAAGAAGAAGAGACTTGCTTGGGCCAAGAAACACAAGGAATGAACATTAGACCGGTGGAAATCTGTACTTTGGTCTGATGAATCCAAATTTGAGATTTTTTCCAGACGCCGTGTCTTTGTGAGACGCAGAGTAGGTGAACAGATGATCTCTGCATGTGTGGTTCCCACCGTGAAGCATGGAGGAGGTGGTGTTATGGTTTGGGGGTGCTTTGCTGGTGACACTGTCTGATTTATTTAGAATTCAAGGCATGGCTACCACAGCATTCTGCAGCAATACGCCATCCCATCTGGTTTCACCTTGGTCGGACTATAATTTGTTTRCCAACAGGACAATGACCCAACACACCTCCAGGCTGTGTAAGGGCTATTTGATCAAAGAAGGAGATGGAGTGCTGCATTAGATGACCTGGCCTCCACAATCTCCCGACCTCAACCCAATTGAGATGGTTTGGGATGAGTTGGACCGCAGAGTGAAGGGAAAGCAGCCAACAAGGGCTCAACTCCTTTAAGACTGTTGGAAAAGCATTCCAGGTGAAGCTGGTTGAGAGTACCAGGAGTGTGCAAAGCTGTCATCAAGGCAATGTGTGGCTACTTTGACAAATCTCAAATATAAAATATATTTTGATTTGTTTAACACTTTTTTGGTTACTACATGATTCCATGTGTTATTTCATAGTTTTGATGTCTATGGTACACACTGACCTCTGCCACCCTTTCCAGGAGTGGTTCCAGCCAGTGTTCATTACACTCGCAATGGCTGTCCAGGAAGGTGAGAACACTGGCAGTGGCTGTGTCGGCCCCTCTCACCCGCGATCTCATCAGACCTGTGGAGGAGTAACATGCCTGGTGCTCTTATCAATATGTCATCTACAAATACACAATGGTTTATTCATGTGTGTGCAGGCCTCTCATTTCTATGTATACAGTACCGGTTCTCTGAAGTTTGGGATGTGCATATCACAATAGTTGGCTACTCATATTTAAATATCTATTTACATTGAAACTTTTCACATTATTAATACAAATCTTAAAAATACCCCCTGATTAAAATGGTTAAATTTACTTTATACATTTTAGTCATTTAGCAGACACTTATTGTAGTAACCTGGTATATTTATGTTTACCAATAGATGGCAGTATTGACTCAAGACGGGGGTTTGCTTCCCGCTATCCGTAGCTATTTCCTATGTCTGCCTATATAACTATGATTAAGAAAGCTTCAGGTAGCTTAAGCCAGGTGCATTAGAGAATGTAATTCTAAGTTACAATTAAATACTAAACCGTACTTAAGTCTCATGAGTCGTAACTCATGAGAGTCAAAGGTGTTACTGCAATCAGCTGAAGTGCTAGTGCACTACTCAGCAGACAGAGATCTCATCTTATCGTGTGATGCCTCAGCGTATGGTGTGGGGGCGGTGCTATCCCACCGGATGGAGAATGGTGCAGAGAAACCTATCGGGTTCATGTCAAGCACATTGTCGCCACCGGAGAAAAAGTACTCTCAGCTGGACAAGTTAGGACTGGCTGTCATATTCGSAATACAGAGATTCCACAAGTACTTGTACGGGAGAACATTCACTATTGTGACCGACCATAAGCCTCTGATCTCTCTGTTCCATGAACAAAAGCCAGTACCACAAACGGTCTCTCCAAGAGTTCAACGTTGGGCTATGTGGCTCAGGGCCTACGAGTACAGAATAATTTACAAACCAGGTAGATACCATGGGAATGCTGATGCTCTGAGTAGGCTGCCTGTTCCAGAAATCATCATTCAGGAAGAAGAAAATTACCAGGTTTTGATGATCGATGTGTTGGATGATGCACCAGTGAACACAGCACAAATCAGGCAATGGACTTCAAAGGATGTGACGTTATCACAAGTGCATGAATTTATCCTGAAAGGATGGCCTACAGTGACAGAGCTTCAGATCATGCCTTACTACACTCGCCACTTGGCATTGAGTGTTCGAGATGGATGTGTTCTGTGGGGTTCAAGAGTAGTTATCCCACCACAAGGGCGAGGGTTGCTACTGAATTTGTTGCATCAGTCGCATCTAGGTATGTCGAGAATGAAAGGCCTAGCTAGGTCATATGTCTGGTGGCCAAAGATGGACCACGATGTGGAAAATTAGGTTAGCCGGTGTGCAGATTGTCAGAGTAACAGGAAGTCACCCCCCACTGCGCTATTACATCCATGGGAATGTCCAGAAAAACCATGGACACGACTACATGTGGACTACCCTGGACCTTTCCTAGGAAAAATGTTCCTTGTGCTGATTGATTCTCATTCAAAGTGGATGGATGTTACCCCATGAACACGTCAACATCGTACGCTACGATTGAGAAGTTGAGACAAAGCTTCGGTGTTATGGGATTGCCTCAAATGTTGGTTAGTGACAATGCTACTTGTTTTACAAGCACTGAATTCACAAGTTTCATGAAACAAAATGGAATTCAGCATGTAACGTCGGCCCCTTTTCACCCATCTTCAAACGGATTAGCAGAACGTGCGGTTCAGACCWTGAAGGAGGGGATGAGGAAGATGCAAGGGCCCAGCACTGAAACAAAGGTGTCAAGATT
Organism: Salvelinus sp. IW2-2015; assembly: GCF_002910315.2. Lineage (NCBI taxonomy): Eukaryota > Metazoa > Chordata > Actinopteri > Salmoniformes > Salmonidae > Salvelinus > Salvelinus sp. IW2-2015. The sequence continues at coordinate 68,422,152 of NC_036858.1, read as the reverse complement.
CTTGTTTAGCTACAGGATTACTCCTCAAGCTACAACTGGTTTGTCACCTGCAGAAATGTTGATGTCAAGGAGGTTAAGGTCAACCTTGGATCTCATCAGACCAGACCAGACCTGAAAATGAAAATACAACAAAAGCAATGGAATCAAAAACGTAATCATGACACCTGAGCCAAACTCAGAAGTTTCTCACCTGAAGATGATGTCTATACAAGAAACTATGGGTTTGGTCCTAAATGGATTCCAGCTACCATTGAGGATTGCTCAGGACCAGTATCTTATATCATTGGAAGTGGACAAAGACTCAGGAGACACGTGGATCAGATCCGAGCTCGAATTCCAGTTCCATCTGGAGATCTGGATCAATTCTTAAACGAGCAGGACAGGACATTGGAACGTTCCCCAGAGTTGCAGTTGGACAAACCACCTGATACCCCAACAATGCTCAACTTCCTGGGACCGCCAGTCGGACGACCTCCTCCTGTGAAGTCTCCACAAAAGGACTTTGTTTCACCATCAAGGGGTGAAGATCTGGTGGCACCAGCTACACCACCTCTGAGACGCTCTATTAGAGAGAGACATCCGCCAGACTTTTTCAGATCCTAAAGGAGATCATTTTTGAAAAAATATAAATAAGAAAATAGCATAGCTCAGAAAGTAATTAAATTGGGTTATTAGCTTTAAGGGGGGGGGGATGTAGTAACCTGGTATATTTATGTTTACCAATAGATGGCAGTATTGACTCAAGACGGGGGTTTGCTTCCCGCTATCCGTAGCTATTTCCTATGTCTGCCTATATAACATGATTAAGAAAGCTTCAGGTAGCTTAAGCCAGGTGCATTAGAGAATGTGATTCTAAGTTACATTAAATACTAAACCGTACTTAAGTCTCATGAGTCGAACTCTAAGAAACCTTTAAGGATACTACACTTATCTAGAGTGACATTATCTTGAGTGCATTTTCATACAGAGCGTGAATTTGTATGCTTTTAATGACTTGGTTTGAAGTCATCTGGTATGTTTTAAATGACTTGGTTTGAAGTCATCTGGTATGTTTTAAATGACTTGGTTTGAAGCCATCTGGTATGTTTTAAATGACTTGGTTTGAAGCCATCTGGTATGTTTTAAATGACTTGGTTAAAGCCATCTGGTATTGTTTAAATGACTTGGTTAAGCCATCTGGTATATTTTAAATGACTTGGTTTGAAGCCATCTGGTATGTTTTTAATGACTTGGTTTGAAGCCATCTGGTATGTTTTTAATGACTTGGTTTGAAACCATCTGGTATGTTTTAAATGACTTGGTTTGAAGCCATCTGGTATGTTTTTAATTGACTTGGTTTGAAGCCATCTGGTATGTTTTTAAATGACTTGGTTTGAAGCCATCTGGTATGTTTTAAATGACTTGGTTTGAAGCCATCTGGTAGTTTTAAATGACTTGGTTGAAGCCATCTTGGTATGTTTTAAATGACTTGGTTTGAAGCCATCTGGTATGTTTTAAATGACTTGGTTTGAAGCAGTCTGGTATGTTTTAAATGACTTGGTTTGAAGTCATCTGGTATGTTTTAAATGACTTGGTTTGAAGTCATCTATTACCTGCTGAAGTGCTAGGTCATATGAACTTTAATCCTGGGTTAGATAATTCAATTCTCGCTTAGTTGGTTGAGAGTGGCAGAGTGTGGTGTGCCATTGGCTGAGAGGGGCAGAGTGTGGTGTGCCATTGGCTGAGAGGGGCAGAGTGTGGTGTGCCATTGGTTGAGAGAGGCAGAGTGTGGTGTGCTATTGTGGAGTTGTAAAAGACAATCAGTTTTGCAGAGATAGCAATAATGAACAGAGGACTGCAGCCAAGTCTTTTTGACCTAATAGTCATTCTATTGGAGAGCACACAAAGCACTTTCCAAAAATATACTTGTTCTTACAAACTCTTCATTGCTTTGGAGTGTATATTTTCTCCCCATTGGCCCCAATAAACCTGTTCAGAGGTTTCCTTTCCTAGCCCTAATGATCCTTCTCTGCTGTTAAAAGTGGCAAATCACTTTAGTTGATTTGATTAGGGTACATGCAGTGTTGGACAAGGTCAAGGACAATGGGCATCAAATACTATGATGATGACTAAAGCCTGACCAATCATTTTCAACTAGCAGTTTTTATTCCTTCAAATGCATTTCCCATTCATCCACTCACCTTCTCGTCGATCGTTTCGAAGAACCCGGATCTTCTCAATTTTCCCCAACAAGGCTCCATCTTCAGCTGAACCACGAGACACAAACCTTGGTTACTAAAATAAACCATCTATATACATATACACACGTCAAATAAACATCTATATAGGACTTATAAGGGCTTTATGAAGACTTCTTTTCAGCCATAAAAGTTATGTTTCATTTAAAGCGGAACCAATGGTTTACTTAGTGGCCCTCCAGTGACGCCGACACTGTCTAACAGATAACTCTAGAACGACTCAAAGATCGCTTTAATCTATTTCAAAAGGCTGACGGGTACAAGAGACCTCTATGAAAACTCAGGAGGAAAAGATGAATGATAGGTGTGATGCCTGAGCTGGAGGCACGTGCCCTTAAGGGTCACCCAGAGTTTAGAGGGACGGAGCCTGAGAGATGGTTCAGGACAGGGGCTTTAGTTTACAGACCGGGTGGCGAGGGAGAGAAGGACCTGGAGCCTGTCAACCAGTGCCAGTACTGATCCAGAGTGACAGAGGCACAGGGCAAAACAGAGAGTTAACACTCAAACAGCAACTCACGGTTGTCACTGTAATCATCAACCAGGATTATCTCCTTGACAAGGTGGGGGGGACTCTTCTTAAGAACACTGGACAGGGAGGGAGGGCAGAGGAGAGGGTTAGACATGGGTTAGCATCTCCAGGCCTAGCCTGTCAGAGAGAGAGAGAGGGTGTGTGTGTGTGTGTGTGTGTGTGTGGTGTGTTGTGTGTGTGTGTGTGTGTGTGTTGTGTGTTGTGTGTTGCACTGACCACGGTGCGGAGCAGAGCTGAGCGGGCTCATTGTGGAAAGTGAATGATAACACTAGAAGCAGGCAGCTCTGTCTTCCACTGTTTATGCCGGCAGCTGAGGGAGAAAGGGGACACACAAATTCATTAGGACACTGAAAACAATCAATGGCCAAAAAGGACCAATTATCTGCCTTTAAAAGAGAGAAACAAGGGTTAGCTGGTGTTGTGTGTTCCAATACGCTGGTTGAATAACTTTAGCTATCATGTTGAAATCTCCGGGCCCCCCCAAAAATTGGTTACAGATTWTTTTTTTTTTTTTAAAGGTTACACACTCTCGTGACGGTTTGGTGAAGCTGTAAAGGAAGGCAAGTCTTGCTTGCGTAAACGATGGCGCCTCAGATCAGCCCTTTGAGATATCAATATGACAGATGGGCTAATCCACTAGAGCCCAATCACCAGCAGCTACGGCTACGGGTATGGGTGAGAGAGCGCAGCGACTCCCCGCGTCAACGCCATTGACACGGAGTGCCCACGATGAGCCTCCATGGAGCGAGAGAGAGAGCGAGCGACAACACTAGAGTAAGATTGTGACATCAATCAATGCTTCCGAAAGGAGTTACAAGACAAGACATGACACGACTCTACCTTTTTTAAGGAGAACTAAAGGCATAAAATAGCTGGCCATAGTTCCCAGAGTAGAGGTCAACTATGATACCATCTGGGCCTAGAGAGGACCTCCTAAAGCTGCTGGATCGATGGATGCCTGATCTACTTTACAGACAGTACCTGAAACACACACGACTTCAGTAGTGGACTATTTAGTGCCCCAGCTGAACACCAGCAGGTCTCCCATTAGACCATTATCTACTGCCTGGTGTCTCCTACAGTAATCAAGTTATGGCTGTTAGGGGAACTACATTGACACAGACTGAGCAATTATTTTTTTTACCTTCCTTGGAGATGGTGTTTTCTACTCAGTCTGTCATAAAGAGGTAAACCGTCTATAACATGTTTGAGATGACACGTAGCGGGTATAACATGAAACGGAATATGGGTGATTAGCAATGTACTGGCAAGGCTCCGGCATTTTAATATGTGCATTTCACTATGTTTCCATACGCGTACAGTGTAAATTCCAGATCCTGCTCCAGATACCTGTCAGTGGATATGTCTAGGCACCAGATATGGGTTCAAATATTTGTAATTTAAATAATACAATGTATTATTTCAATTACTTTCACATACATTTCAAAGTAAGTATTTAGAAAAAAAATATTTGAAAATACAAATATTGGAATATTGGAATGTATTTGGAAATAGATTTATATTTTATACTTTCCAAATGTATTTTCAAATACAAATATTAAAATAGTCAATGTATTTGAACCCAGGTCTGGTTGGTCTTAGGGGTATATACTGTAATTTCACATACCCTAGTATTTCTAGGAAATTATCTAAAAAAAAAAAGAAATACACCAGAGAAGTATTTAAAATAAAAAATCATTAAAAACGCATGTATTTGAGTCCAGATCTGGTTGGCACTATAACACGATTTCACTGAAGAAGAGGCAATTTCCTTTGATCTACAGGCAAACGTGTACAGTCTGTGCCTGACTGGAACATAGCACATGTACACCCTCCACAGGATGATTCCTAACCTACATTACTGTTAGGACTGCATTCACATTAAAGTCCATGCTTCTTCGAATGGATGTAAAGTAGTCAAGTAAACCAACCCTGGCTTACCCAAGCCCTTGACACTGGATGTGTACCAAACAAACTGCGGCACGCCCTTCTCTTTGCACAGACAACATCATACTTCATGTAATATAGCTCCCTAATTAGACACCTTAGTTAGATAGAAACGAGGTGTCAGTAAGAAGACACTGTAGGGAGGGGATATGAAAGACTAGACATAGTTTGAAGAAAAAACCAAGCACGGCTGATGAGTTGTTTTGTATAGCCTACTGCATGGTCCTTTGGTGGCCTCTTCACGTGCACGCCATGCAGCGCTTCACAATGTGACCCGCTCACATTTCTCATGAAATATTCATCCGGCAGTGTACACCGAGAACACTTAATTAGAATCAGAGAGTGGCTAAAATGCCAGACAACGGTTACAGAGTCCCCGCTGGGTCGACAGACGATACATAAAACATTCTCATTAAGACCCGTAGCCTCCAGCAGGCCTCCTGCCATCCTAGGTAACGCTCTGTCTGAAGAGTAAACAAGAAGCCAAGCAATTTAGGCGTGTCTAAAAAAAGGACATTGAAAGTAAGCTTCTCCATTTTGATTGGCTTTAAACAGACACAAGGCTCTGTTGTGACGAGAATCAGAGGAGTAATCTCCCACCTAAGTGTTTGATGGTGCCTGGCAGACAGAGCAGAGATGGGGAAGAGAGGAAGCTGAGCTGAATTTAGAAAACCGACAGAGCTCTCGCGCACATCAAACACTGATAGGAAACTGATAGAGTTGTACAGAAAACGTCACTGATGTGACCATATGTTTAGCACCTTACATACAGTACAGTAGGGATAGTGGTACTTAGGCACGGAATAATCTCAGAAACTCAGAACTAAAATTGTGCATATTGCGTCGAATGCTCGACTAAGTTCTGGGGGGGAGATGTGTTAGAATAAAGCGGAGCGGAAAGCAGGACAGTAGCTCCACACCCCATTCTTTGCAAGTTTCAAGGTCAAGTCTATGGGCCAAATGTCCCCTCGCCTTTCGTTATTCGAAAGATGCCAACATCCAGCTGCTCGTGGCAAGGTCATATCATGAAGACTCAGTTTAGTTAAGTGTTCATTCATGTATTTAAATAAGATTTTTATAATGTACACAAATGTAAGAGGCAACTGTCCCTTTCTGCTTCGGTACTGACCATTCTAACCCGACGTACTGGCGGGTCCATTCTAACCCGACGTACTGGCGGGTCCATTCTAACCCGACGTACTGGCGGTCATTCGTAACCGACGTACTGGGGGTCATTCTAACCGACGTATCTGGCGGGTCATTCTAACCGACGTACTGGCGGTCCATTCTAAACGACGTACTGGCGGGTCCATTCTAACCGACGTACTGGCGGGTCCTTCTAACCGAACGTACTGGGGGTCCATTTCTACGACGTACTGGCGGGTCCATTCTTCTGATGTAAAGTGATTTTATGTTCAGTTTTCTTTTCAATTTCTGAAGAGGACTTCTAGTTCTATTCATATGATTTCATATGAACATCTAAGTGTTGTATATAAACCTTGAGCATTTGGGCCTTTCCTCAGTTAGAATTCTGGTTGAAAACAAATGTGACAATTTGAAGCAGAATGTTGGAAAGATTGTGGGGGAATTCTTCTAGTAGAAATACTGTACTTAGAGCCATGGCTCAGGAGGTGTATTAACAAAAAAAAAATAGGTGACATATCTTCCACTGGTGCCAAGAGTCCAGGACAAGAAAAAACAACAGTTGAGTTGAAATAAATCCTAAACCCATTTGTACTAGTGGTTGTACTGTAGTAGACATGGTTCAAACACTTGGGGTAACCTCCCTGTGGCTCTGTAGACACAGCTCACATTTACGTGGGAATAGAGGAGCTTCAAATGTATTGAAATATATGCATGTAATGCATGTAGATGTTGGGCATACTGTGGGCACCTTTCACTTGTCTGCTAACCGTGTCAGCCAGAGAGAGCTCAAACCCTCAGTGAAGACAACACTTTCAAAGACACTGGGCTAATCATGAAGGGTGTCATGGAAACCAATATATACAGTCAATATGTTTTTTCCCTAATCATACCAAATTAGAAATGTATCTTATCTCAACTATAGAGGAAACGTATCCTTGATTCAAATACACTGACTAGCACTATCGCCATATATGGTGAACCAGCATTAATTTAATCCCCAGATACTTCAACCCACACACACACACACACACACAGTGAGAGGAGCCAAGCTGGTGAGGCAAACAAATCAATGTGCCACCGCCTGGCATTGATATCAATCCACTATGAATACAGAGACCTCTGCATGAAATAATTTTTCACCAGAGCACATACTGTGATCCTGGCACATTGACAACTGAGAGATACAGTTCAATCCCCTCCTAGAAGTTACCACTCTCTACAGACACAAACAAGGGAAATTAAACAAGGGAAATTAAATCAGCATGCGGTACCTCTGGAATAAACAAATCAATCACTGTGAATTCTACCCCATTTCCATGTTGAAACTAACAGGACAGAGTGAAAGCTGAAAGAGTGCATATGATATGGAACAAAGTAAAGATTAGTGTAGTTGTAGCATTCATCACAATACTCCTCTTCACGGCAACGACAGAGGAGAGAAGAGAAAAAGCTGAAATATCCATGTTCACATTCAGCCTGGCTGCTTTACGCCCAGCCTGCTTCCTGGTGACTGCTTTACGCCCAGCCTGGTGACTGCTTTACGCCCAGCCTGGTGACTGCTTTACGCCCAGCCTGGTGACTGCTTTACGCCCAGCCTGGTGACGCTTTACGCCCAGCCTGGTGACTGCTTTACGCCCAGCCTGGTGACTGCTTACGCCCAGCCTGGGACTGCTTTACGCCCAGCCTGTGACTGCTTTACGCCCAGCCTGGTGACTGCTTTACGCCCAGGCCTGGTGACTGCTTTACGCCCAGGCCTGTTCTGCTTTACGCCCAGGCTGTTCCTTACTGCTTACGCCCAGCCTGTTCCTGGTGACTGCTTTACGCCCAGCCTGGTTCCTGGTGACTGCTTACGCCCAGCCTGTGTTCCTGGTGACTGCTTTACGCCCAGCCTGTTCCTGGTGACTGCTTACGCCCAGCCTGGTTCCTGTGTGACTCGCTTACGGCCCCAGCCTTCCTGGTGACTGCTTTACGCCCAGCCTGGTTCCTGGTGACTGCTTTACGTCAGCCTGGTTCCTTGTGACTGCTTTATTGGTGTATAAGTGACCCTGCATTCCCTTGAGAACTTTCCTGCAGGCGCACTGACCACAGGCAGAAGAAACCGTCGGTTACCGAACGGCAACTCCTGACAAAGTATGGGCCGACTTGTCAAAGGGATCGTTAGGAAGCCTGTGCTCATCCACTCGAGGGACAGTGGAAATGACGGGCTTGAAAGAAGCTGAGCAGCAGGAGGATGAAAAGCGCTGCTAGCCAAGACTAAACAGCAGCAAGTTGAAGAGACGTAATTGATTCACCATGTGCCATTATAGTTGGCAGAGCAATCCCAAACAATACATGTCTGTAGCCATATCTAACTTCAATTACTCAGACACAATGCACAGTCCCACAATGATAATTCTGTCAATTAGCATTTCCAGTTACGCAGGATGATTGAAATTCTTTGACATCTATGACCAACATACAGTTAACTGCCAAAATAAAGGAAACACTTGAGAAAAAGCAGGATACAAAGTACACTATATATACACAAAAGTATGTGGACACCCCCTCAAATTAGTGAATTTTCCTATTTCAGCCACACAGGTGTATAAAATCGAGCACACAGCCATGCAATCTCCATAGACAAACATTGGCAGTAGAATGGCCTTACTGAAGAGCTCAGTGACTTTCAACGTGGCATCGTCATCGGATGCCACCTTTCCAACAAGTCAGTTTTCTGCCCTGCTAAAAGCTGCCCCGGGGCAACTGTTAGTGCTGTTATTGTGAAGTGGAAACGTCTAGGAGCAACAATGGCTCAGCCACGAAGTTGTAGGCCAGAAAGCTCACAGAACGGGACCGCCGAGTGCTGAAACGTGTAGCGCGTAAAAAAACATCTGTCCTCGGGTGCAACACTCACTACCGAGTTCCAAATTGCTTCTGGAAGCAACGCCAGCACAATAACTGTTCGTCGGGCGCTTATAGAATGGTTTCCTTGGCCGAGCAGCCGCACACAAGTCTAAGATCACCATGCACAATACCAAGCATTGGCTGGAGTGTTGTAAAGCTTGCCGCCATTGGACTCTGGAGCAGCGTTATCTGGAGTGATGAATCATGCTTCACCATCTGGCAGTCCGACGGACAAATCTGGGTTTGGCGGATGCCAGGAGAAATATTATCTGCCCCAATGCACAGTGCCAACTGTAAAGTTTGGTGAAGGAGGAATAATGGTCTGGGGCTGTTTTTCATGGTTCGGGTTAGGCTCCTTGGTTCCAGTAAAGGGAAATCTTAATGCTACAGCATACAATTACATTCTAGACGATTCTGTACTTCCAACTTTCCTGTTTCAGCATGACAATGGCCCTGTGTACAAAGCGAGGTCCGTATAGAAATGGTTTGTCGAGATCGGTGTGGAAGATCTTGACTGGTCTGAAAACAGACAGGGGGTGGTGTGGGGTTGGGGGGCACAGACCTTCCTGACCAAACATTCTGCATACCCACCAGTCATAAACCACAGGCGCTCATGGGAAACCAATAGTGGTGTGGCTAAATGCTTAGTGTATGACACATGAATGAGATAGTCAAGTCACATGCTACAACTCAGAGTATATTTTAGGTACTTTAAAGAGCCACTGAACATACCGATTGGTACGTGTTTTTCTGTTGCTCATTAGAAAAATTTGATTTCAGTCTTGGAGGTGTGTTTCCTGACCGATTCCGCCTTTGTTTAAGGATGTTTGTCCGGCATGAGACATTGTAGATACGGAAGCCTATTCCCCTTCTTCAAAATCCCCAGAATGAATCTAAGATAACTCAAGAAATCTGTAATAATGTTGACGTTTTAGTTTGACATCTAACTAAGGTGTCTGGTGCAGTATTTCTCAAGTTGAAAATTGTGTGACGTGTTGTCTTACGTAAACAAAGTCAGAGCTGCTGGGCGGGTCTGTCTCACTATCTATGCTATTGGATAGAGAGCAATCACCGCAGCTGTTCACCCCATGTCAGTGGGCAAATGGACATCGTCAAATCAAAACCTTAATTTCCCCTTTGTGACGCATAGATGTTCCAAACCCTTTGTATTTACACTTTGTAGTCAACTTTGACACTAGAATAACTGTTTCTGACTCATATCAATGCCACATAGGCGGTTTTCAAAAGGGATTTGTTTCTTTTTAAAGGAGGCCGCTCTTTTCATTAATGTCTTTGCGGAGACGGAGTTGAGTAATGTCAAACTCCAGGCACAGACGATCATGAGAGATGGGGAACTCTGTGTTAGCTAAGACCAACACAGGCCTTCCCAAACCATAACTCACTGGTGAAATAAGTCACACTAAAGCCCTCTCTGCTCTCCCGAATATAACCCCCATCATGGGAATTTATCTTCAGACCATGCTTCTCTCAATTACGAGAGGGCTAAGGTTAGTGATTCCAAAAGTACCTTCAGTTGGATATGTCAAGTTAATTCTGGGAACAACTACTAACGTAATGCCATGACGTTTCCCTCTTTGGGTACAGCGAGCACCATCCCCCCCTCTCTCTCTCTCTCTCTCCTACACTCAGGCTGTTGTTAGGCAGGTCATAAATTCCTGGAGGAGATTCTTCCTCATGGCCAGACAGTATAGAGAGAGAGTGAGTTTTCATTGAGAGAACAAGGGAACTTCTCCCACCTCACAGACCTTGAGAACTGAACAATATTCATGTTCTGAAGAATGCATAAAAAGGTCGGTGAAGTAGCCAGCTACGAACTGGTCCGTTTGGTACAATTTTGTGAAACTCATGAGACAATACAGCCACATTACCATAACCCTGTTTATACAAGAGTCTCAGTTGTGGGCTTGCATCTAATTGTTGTATGGGATGAATGAGTAAAGATGAAACTATTTCTGAAATTATGTAATGTGATTGTAGACTGTTTAATGAAGGAAACTCCAATTCCCTTTGGAGTTTAACTAAATCAGAGGCCCGCCCCATGAGGACAGACATTGATCTGGCGTCGTGGGACAGCCCCTTTCTGCTCTCCCGAATATAACCCCCATCATGGGAATTTATCTTCAGACCATGCTTCTCTCAATTACGAGAGGGCTAAGGTTTGAGTAAGAGACCAAGCTTACCTTAATTATGAGAGGGCTAAGGTTTGAGCCCATTGCTGAATTCTTAACCATACCACGTGGTTAACTCAGACAATCGAACCAACAGAATAAGAACAAATCTTTGATACTAATTACTAGTCTGCGGCTAGGAATTCGGTATCATTGAATGCGAAGACCGACAACCGCCGAAACATCTATTCTATAACGACATTGCTGAATGTTACTCTGAACTACCCATCTAACCACGACAGGGAGAGAGGGCGAACAAACTCTCCAACAGAAACAAACTTTCCAACAAAGATCAGGACGACACACTGAGCGTAAATATATATATTGATTGCAATTATTCCCGAATGAGTGAGCGTTCATGTACAAAGGATTAGCATTTCAATTGTTGTAATTATCAACTTTGTAGTGTCTTTTATCTCAAATCGACCCCCACTTCRCTTTTGTCCACCAAGCCGCGATGCCGGTTTAGCCCACTAGGGCACATCCGCTATCATTTCCTTGTAACTATATCTACTGTTTGTTTGTGCATTTCTGTGATTATTTAGTTAGTAAATAAATGATTTAAGACAATTGATGTATGGATGACTCAGTGAAGACTGGGTTCGTGCAGATAACCAACAATTTACGACGTTTGGAATGAGACTAACGTGAGGTAAAGAATAATTAATTAATGAGAAGATTAATTTATCAGATATTAAAATATCTGAAAGTTATATTAGGAAAATTCAAACTTTGTAATCTGAATATTTTCCTTGGTGCCCCGACTTCCTAGTTAATTACATCTACCTGATTAGTTAATCATGTAATAATATTTACAGAGAATCGATTTGATAAACTACAAATATGTCTTCAGTTTAATGATGCCAAAGACACGACAGTAAGCAGCACCAATTACTTTTCTTTTTAGACTTCAATATATTTGTCCTGCAGCTCAAGGAACAACTGTAATCAAGCTACTAATTAATCTAGAACATGCTGAGCAGACAAGAATGTTTGTCAAAGACCTGCAAAAATGTAATGAGAGACGAACAGCAAAATGTAATGAGAGACGAACAGCAAAATGTAATGAGAGACGAACAGCAAAATGTAATGAGAGACGGAACAGCAAAATGTAATGAGAGACGAACTGAGCAAAATGTAATGAGAGACGAACAGCAAAATGTAATGAGAGACGAACAGGAAAATGTAATGAGAGACGAACAGCAAAATGTTAATGAGAGACGAACAGCAAAATGTAATGAGAGACGAACAGCAAAATGTAATGAGGAGACGAACAGCAAAATGTAATGGAGAGACGAACAGCAAAATGTAATGAGAGACGAACAGCAAAATGTAATGAGAGACGAAACAGGGAAAAGTAATGAGAGAACGAACAGGAAATGTAATGAAGAGAGCAACAGGAAAATTGTAATGAGAGACGAACAGGAAAATGTAATGAGAGACGAACAGGAAAATGTAATGAGAGACGAACAGGAAAATGTAATGAGAGACGAACAGGAACATGTAATGAGAGACGAACAGGAAAATTATGATTAACAAAAAAAGAAAAAACTTGGATGGTAAAACAATTGCCATTTCATATTTGTTACTGTCAAATGAACGATTGCCAATTTCCATTTAGATATGCAGGTACAGCATGGGAAGTAGAGACAACAGCTGTGAGTGACACACACACATATTTTACTCACACCATAATGATGCTTTTGAATAATCAGGCTTTAATTGCAGCCAGCAATGACATACCTATGGATTGACTTCCAGGGATTTTTGTTTTGTTTACTACCCAGTGCCCACCCACCAATATATTTGCATCAGTCCGATGGGACAGCGGGAGAAAGTGTTTTCACAGAGTGGCAGAAATGCTTACCTCAATATATTTATTTGTGGCCACTGAAGAACACTGCTGTCAACATGACCCATGAACATTAATGGTGGAGAAAATTGATCAGATGTCATGTTATATTGTTGCTAAATCAAAATGTTGTACCTCAATCAACATTGCTTCACTGCCTGCTACATCTGGCAAATGTCGTATTTGGTCCATGCTCAGAAAAATAGCACAAGGTGTAATCTCACGAGTCAACATGTACTGTACCAGCTCTATAGAGAAAACCATGTCTCCTGTGCCTACCAGATCAGTTCCCATTTAAAAGGAGTACTAAACTTACCTGGCATTTAAACCCACCGCTGAGGGCCAAAACAACAACTCATAGGCTTACTCAAACCATATGGATTTGGCCCTCCTGTCCCGATATCTCGGCAGGGATAGTGCCCAGGTCCCCGGGAGCACAGGAGGGCAGACCAGCCCGGAGGATAATCAATTGTACCTTTGAGCAGCGCTCCTCTGGCTGACATGAGGGAGCCAACGTGGCAGATAAAGCAGAGGAGCAGGGGCGACTCCTGGGCCCCCTGAAGACATTGATCAGAATGTCAGAGGGAAAGCTACTTTGTTACAGCCACCGACCGCTCCCTCTCATTAGCATTCCAACACATTGGCCTCTGTGCTCCCCCTCTTCCACCCCCTGTCCCTCGTCAATTGTATCCACTTCCATGTATCATCTTGCCGCGCCCCCCTTCACTATCTTCGATATTTTCTCTTGCAACACTCTCCGTGCCACAGGGCCAGAAGGCCTCAAACACAGAATGCACTAACTGTAAGTGGCCCTGGATAAGTGTGTCTGCTACATGACTAAAATGTAAATGTGGGATGAATGGGCATCAGAGATCAAAAGGGGCACTTCCAGTTCAATCTTATATGCACTATTGGGGAAGTCCCTGGGCACCTGCCTTAGTCACAGCCATTTCCCTCACAAAAGGACCCACTAGGCCATGTACACCCTCCCTAAGAGATAAAGAATCCATTATACACAGGGATAAATCTCATGCTTATTCGCTTTGCATTGTCCGATATTCAAACGTTCTGGATATCTGAGGGTATAAGAGCGAGGCCACAGGGGTTTCCACAGGCAAATAAAACAGCAGAGTGATTGTCTAACTGGATGATGAGTGACATGATTATGTGGTAATGGATGAAGCTCTTCCAGAGTGGGCTTCCTGTTATCTGAAGGTTCTCCCTGGAGTATCTAATATCTATTGACCAGGGCCTGGTTTTCCGATAGCGATGGAAGTCAGACTTACGAGTGTTTTAATGATGCATCTTTCCTACAACCGCTGAAGACGTAACACGTGTTTCCCAAAACGCCACACAGAGAGAACATTCAATAAATTAAATAGATTGAGCAAAAATGTGACTACAATTCGCAAAATAGAACTCAAATTGATTGAACATGAAATGTATTTAAATATGATTGAAATATTTATATTTTAATGCATTTTTTTATTTATATWAAAAAAAAATGTTACCCCCTTTTCTCCCCAATTTTCGTGGTATCCAATCGCTAGTAATTACTATCTTGTCTCATCGCTACAACTCCCGTACGGGCTCAGGAGAGACGAAGGTCGAAAGCCATGCGTCCTCCGAAGRACAACCCAACCAAGCCGCACTGCTTCTTAACACAGCGCGCCTCCAACCCGGAAGCCAGCCGCACCAATGTGTCGGAGGAAACACCGTGCACCTGGCCCCCTCGCGCGCACTGCGCCCGGCACGCCACAGGAGTCGCTGGAGCGCGATGAGACAAGGATATCCCTACCGGCCAAACCCTCCCTAACCCGGGCGACGCTAGGCCAATTGTGCGTCGCCCCACGGACCTCCCGGTCGCGGCCGGCTGCAACAGAGCCTGGGCGCGAACCCAGAGACTCTGGTGGCGCAGCTGGCGCTGCGATGTTATTTTAATGCATTTATCTTGTTTTCATTTGTATTTGTTATGGATCCCCATTAGTTCTTGCCTAGGCAGCAGCTACTATTCCTGGGGTCCAGCAAAATTAAGGTAGTTATACAATTTAAAAAACATTACAATACATTCACAACACACTGCGTGCCCTCAGGCCCCCACTCCACAACTAACACATATCTACAGTACAAAATGCATGTGTGTGTGTGTATAGTGCGTATGTTATCGTGTGTGTGTATGCATGTGTCTGTGCCTATGTTTGTGTTGCTTCACAGTCCCCACTATTCCATAAGGTGTATTTTAATCTGTTTTTGAAATCTGATTCTACTGCTTGCATCAGTTACTTGATGTGGAATAGAGTTCCATGTAGTCATGGTTCTATGTAGTACTATGCACCTCCCATAGTTGGTTCTGGACTTTGGGACTGTGAAGAGACCTCTGGTGGCATGTATTTGTGGGGTATGCATGGGTGTCTGAGCTGTGTGCCAGTAGTTCAAACAGATAGCTCGGTGCATTCAACATCTCTCACAAATACAAGTAGTGATGAAGTCAGTCTCTCCTCCACTTTGAGCCAGGAGAGATTGACATATTATTAATGTAAGCTATGTGTGCATCCAAGGGCCAGCCATGCTGCCCTGTTCTGAGCCAACTGCAAAAAGTCCCTTTTTGTGGCACCTGACCACACGACTGAACAGTAATCCAGGTGAGACAAAACTAGGGCCTGTAGGACCTGCTTTGTTGATAGTGCTGTTGAGAAGGTAGAGCAGCGCTTTAACATGGACATACCTCTCCCCATGTTAGCTACTGTTGTATCAATATGTTTGGCTTATGACAGTTTACAATCCAGGGTCACTCCAAGCAGTTTAGTCAACTCAACTTGCTCAATTTCCACATTATTTATTACAAGATTTAGATTAGGTTTAGGGTTTATTGAATGATTTGTCATTCCTACATAAACTACTGGGGAACCCACAGTAGTTTCTCAGGACATGCAGGACATGCACATTTGTGGCCTGCTGGAGGTCATTTTGCAGGGCTCTGGCAGTGCTCCTCCTGCTCAAAGGCGGCGGTAGCGGTCCTGCTGCTGGGTTGTTGCCCTCCTACGGCCTCCTCCACGTCTCCTGATGTACTGGCCTGTCTTCTGGTAGCACCTCCATGCTCTGGACACTACGCTGACAGACACAGCAAACCTTCTTGCCACAGCTCGCATTGATGTGCCATCCTGGATGAGCTGCACTACCTGAGCCACTTGTGTGGGTTGTAGACTCCGTCTCATGCTACCACTAGAGTGAGTGCACCGCCGGCATTCAAAAGTGACCAAAACATCAGCCAGGAAGCATAGGAACTGAGAAGTGGTCTGTGGTCACCACCTGCAAAATCACTCCTTTATTGGGGGTGTCTTGCTAATTGCCTATAATTTCCACCTTTTGTCTATTCCATTTGCACAACAGCATGTSAYATTTATTGTCAATCAGTGTTGCTTCCTAAGTGGACAGTTTGATTTCACAGAAGTGTGATTGACTTGGAGTTAKATTGTGTTGTTTAAGTGTTCCCTTTATTTTTTTGAGCAGTGTATATTTTACACCTTTATTTAACTAAGCAAGTAATTTAAGAACATATTCTTATTTTCAATGACGGCCTAGGAACGGTGGGTTAACTGCCTTGTTCAGGGTCAGAACGACAGATTTTTACCTTGTCAGCTCGGGGATTCGTTTTTGCAATCTTCCAGTTACTAGTCCAACGCTCTAACCACCTGCCATACATTGCAGGCAGGCTGACTACCTGGTATGCGAGGGCAGCAAGAAGCCAAGTTAAGATGCTAGCTAGCATTAAACTTTAAAAAACTATCAATCTTCACATAATCACTAGTTAACTACACATGGTTGATGATATTACTAGTTTATCTAGCGTGTCCTGCGTTGCATATAATCGATGCGGTGCCTGTTAATTTCTCGTCGAATCACAGCCTACTTCGCCAAACGGGTGATGATTTAGCACTGTCGTTGCACCAAACCTACCCATAGATATCAATGTCTTTCTTTAAAATCAATACACAAGTATATATTTTTAAACCTGCATATTTAGTTAATATTGCCTGCTAACATGAATTTCTTATAACTAGGGAAATTGTGTCACTTCTCTTGCGTTCCGTGCAAGCAGTCAGGGTATATGCAGCAGTTTGGGCCGCCTGGCTCGTTGCGAACTGTGTGAAGTCCATTTATTCCTAACAAAGACCGTAATTAATTTGCCAGAATTGTACATAATTATGACATAACATTGAAGGTTGTACAATGTAACAGCAATATTTAGACTTAGGGATGCCCCCCGTGAGATAAAATACGGAACGGTTCCGTATTTCACTGAAAGAATAAACGTTTTGTTTTCGAAATGATAGTTTCCGGATTCGACCATATTAATGACCAAAGGCTCGTATTTCTGTGTGTTATTATGTTATAATTAAGTCATGATTTGATATTTGATAGAGCAGTCTGACTGAGCGATGGTAGGCAGCAGCAGGCTCGTACGCATTCATTCAAACAGCACTTTCGTGTATTTTACCAGCAGCTCTTCGCAATGCTTCAAGCATTGAGCTGTTTATGACTTCAAGCCTGTCAACTCCCGAGATTAGGCTGATGTAACCGATGTGTAATGGCTAGCTACTTAGCGGGGTGCGCGCTAATAGCGTTTCAATCGGTGACGTCACTCGCTCTGAGACTTGGAGTAGTTGTTCCCCTTGCTCTGCAAGGGCCGCGGCTTTTGTGGAGCGATGGGTGACGATGATTCGAGGGTGGCTGTTGTCGATCTATTCCTGGTTCGAGCCCAGGTAGGGGCGAGGAGAGGGATGGAAGCTATACTGTTACACTGGCAATACTAAAGTGCCTTTAAGAACATCCAATAGTCAAAGGTATATGGAATACAAATGGTATAGAGAGAAATAGTCTTATAATTCCTATAATAACTACAACCTAAAACTTCTTACCTGGGAATATTGAAGACTCATATTAAAAGGAACCACCAGCTTTCATATGTTCTCATGTTCTGAGCAAGGAACTTAAACGTTAGCTTTTTTKCATGGCACATATTGCACTTTTACTTTCTTCTCCAACACTTTGTTTTTGCATTATTTAAACCAAATTTAACATGTTTCATTATTTATTTTAGGATAAATTGATTTTATTGATGTATTATATTAAGTTAAAATAAGTGTTCATTCAGTATTGTTGTAATTGTCATTATTACAAATAAATAAATAAAAATCGTCTGATTAATCGGTATCGGCTTTTTTTGGCCCTCCAATAAATCGGTATCGGTATCGGCGTTGAAAAATCATAATCGGTCGACCTCTACTGTTGAAGTAATATGGCTACAGGTTCATCAGCCTAAAGTTGAAGATATCCCTCTAGTGGTGTGGGGGCTGTGCTTTGGCAAAGTGAGTGGGGTTATATCCTTTCTGTTTGGCCCTGTCTGGGGGTATCGTCGGATGGGGCCACAGTGTCTCCCGACACCTCCTGTCTCAGCCTCCAGTATTTATGCTGCAGTAGTTTATGTGTCGGGGGGCTAGGGTCAGTCTGTTATATCTGGAGTATTTCTCTTGTCTTATCCGGTGTCCTGTGTGAATTTAAGATTGATCTCTCTAATTCTCTTTCTCTCTCGGAGGACCTGAGCTCTAGGACCATGCCTCAGGACTACCTGGCCTGATGACTCCTTGCTGTCCCCAGTCCACCTGGCCGTGCTGCTGCTCCAGTTTCAACTGTTCTGCCTGTGGCTATGGAACCCTGACATGTTCACCGGACGTGGTAACTGTTCCAGACCTGTTGTTTTCAACTCTCTAGAGACAGCAGGAGCGGTAGAGATACTCTGAATGATCGGCTATGAAAAGCCAACTGACAAATTAATCCTGAGGTGCTGCACCCTCGACAACTACTGTGATTATTATTATTTGACCATGCTGGTCATTTATGAACATTTGAACATCTTGGCCATGTTCTGTTATAATCTCCACCCGGCACAGCCAGAAGAGGACTGGCCACCCCTCATAGCCTGGTTCCTCTCTAGGTTTCTTCCTAGGTTCTGGCCTTTCTAGGGAGTTTTTCCTAGCCACCGTGCTTCTACACCTGCATTGCTTGCTGTTTGGGGTTTTAGGCTGGGTTTCTGTACAGCACTTTGAGATATCAGCTGACGTAAGAAGGACTTTATAAATACATTTGATTTGATGATAGCCATATTTAGGAAAACCAAAGTTCCAAAGGCTGGGCGTAATAATAAAAGGTCATACAAAAAGTTTTGTAGTGATTCATATGTTGATGATGTAAAGAATATTTGCTGGTCTGTGGTGTGTAATGAGGAGCAACCAGACGCTGCACTTGACGCATTTATGAAAGTACTTATTCCAGTTACTAATAAACACGCACCAATTAAGAAAATGATTATAAAAACTGTTAAATCCAATTGGATTGATGAGGAATTTAAAAATGGTATGGTTGAGAGGGATGAGGCAAAAGGTCTGGCATCCCAACTGATTGGAAAACGTACTGCAAATAAGAAAGAAATCATGTGACTAAACGAAATAAAAAAGAAACTACACTATGATACAAAGATAAAATATATAAAGAATGATAGTAAAAAGCTCTGGGGTACCTTAAATGACATTTTCAGGAAAAAAGCCAACTCGGCTCCTTCATTCATTGAATCAGATGGCTCATTCACCACAAACCCACTGACATTGCAAACTACTTTAACCTCTCTTGGGTAGGGGGCGGTGTTTTGACGTCCAAATGAAAGGCGTGCCCAAAGTAAACTGCCTGTTACTCGGGCCCAGAAGCTAGGATATGCATACACTTGGTAGGTTTGGATGGAAAACACTCTAAAGTTTCTAAAACTGTTAACATAATGTCTGTGAGTATAACATAACTGATATGGCAGGCGAAACCCGGAGGACAAACCATCCCCAAAACAAACAAAAAAATTCAGCCTACCTCTATTTTCAATGGCTATCACTTTAATTATAAGGCCAAGTCCTCCCAGATTGCAGTTCCTAMGGCTTCCACTAGATGTCAACTGTCTTTAGAAAGAGTTTCAGGCTGGTTTATGGAAAAATTTGCCAGAAATTTTTGTTTTTCTAGGTGGCTCCCATTTTGGCTGTATGGTTTCCAAGCGCGTGGAAGAGAGCGCGTTCTTTGGTATTTTTCTCCGGTAAAGACAATAACGATTCTCCGTCTTAAATTTGATCGTTTATTTACGTATTAGGGTACCTAAGGTTTGATTATAAACGTTGACTTGTTTGGAAAAGTTTATTAGTAACGTTTGTGATTAATTTTGTATGCATTTTGATGGAGGGAAACTGGGTGGATTATTGACTGAAGCGCGCCAGCTAAACTGAGTTTTTATGGATATAAAGAAGGACATTATCGAACAAAATGAGCATTTGTGATGTAACTGGGACCTTTTGGAGTGCCAACAGAAGAAGATCAAAGGTAAGGCATTTATTATATCGCTATTTCTGACTTTCYTGTCATATCTGCCTGGTTGAAATATGTTTTTTATGTGTTTGTATGTGGGGCGCTGTCCTCAGATAATCGCATGGTTTGCTTTCACCGTAAAGCCTTTTTGAAATCTGACACTGCGGCTGGATTAACAAGAAGATAAGCTTTATTTTGATGTATTACACTTGTGATTTTATGAAAGTTAAATATTTATAATACTGTAGTTTGAATTTCGCGCTCTGCAATTTCACCGGATATTGGCCAGGTGGGACGCTACCGTCCCACCTGCCCATAAGAAGTTAATGACTTTCATTGGCAAGATAAGCAAACTTAGGGATGACATGCCAGCAACAAACACTGACACTACACATCCAAGTATATTGTACCAAATTATGAAAGACAAGAATTGTACTTTTGAATTCRGTAAAGTCAGTGTGGAAGAAGTAAACAATTATTGTCGTCTATCAACAATGACAAGCCACCGGGGGCTGACAATCCGGATGGCAAATTACTGAGGATAATAGCAGACGATATTGCCACATCTTCAATTTAAGCCTACTAGAGAGCGTGTGCCCTCAGGCCTGGATTGAAGCTAAAGTCATTCTGCTTCCCAAGAATAGTAAAGCCCCCTTTACTGGCTCAAATAGCCAACCAACCAGCCTGTTACCAACCCTTAGTAAACTTCTGGAAAAATTGTGTTTGACCAGATAAAATGCTATTTCACCGTAAACAGACAACAGAATTTCAGCATGCTTATAGGGAAGGACACTCAACCAGCACAGCACTTACACAAATGACTGATGATTGGCTGAGATCAATTATCGAGCATAGTCTGCTGCTGGAAAAACATATGTGTTATGGCTTTACACCCCCTGCTACAATGTGCATATAGAGTTACTTGTCTAATAGAACACAGAGGGTGTTCTTTAATGGACGCCTCTCAAATATAATTCAGTTAGAATCAGGAATTCCCCAGGGTAGCTGTTTAGGCCCCTTTTTTCAATTTTTACTAACGACATGCCACTGACTGAGTAAAGCCAGAGTGTCTATGTATGCGGATGACTCAACACTATACACGTCAGCTACTACAGCGACTGTAATGACTGCAACACTCAACAAAGAGCTGCAATTACTTTCAGAGTGGGTGGGAAGGAATAAGTTAGCCCTAAATATTTCTTAAACTAAAAGCATTGTATTTGTAACCAAACACTCACTAAACCTCAACTAAATATCGTAATAATGTGGAAATTGAGCAAGTTGAGACAACTAAACTGCTTGGAGTAACCCTAGATTGTAAACTGTCATGGTCAAAACATATTGATGCAGTATTAGCTAGGATGGGGAGAAGTCTGTCTATAATAAAGCGATGCTCTGCCTTCTTAACAACACTATCAACAAGGCAGGTACTACAGGACCTAGTTTTGTCGCACCTGGACTACTGTTCAGTTGTGTGGTCAGGTGCCACAAAAAAAGGAAAATTGCAATTGGCTCAGAACAGGACGGCTGGCCCTTGGATGTACACAGAGAGCTAATATTAATAATATGCATGTCAATCTCTCCTGGCTGAAAGTGGAGGAGAGATTGACTTCATCACTACTTTAATTTATGAGATGTATTGACATGTTGAATGCATTGAGCTGTCTGTCTAAACTACTGGCACACAGCTCGGACACTCATGCATACCCCACAAGACATGCCACAAGAGGTCTCTTCACAGTCCCCAAGTCCAGAACAGACTATGGGAGGCACACAGTACTACATAGAACCATGACTACATGGAACTCTATTCCACATCAAGTAACTGACGCAAGCACTAAAATATGATTTAAAAAATGTATTAAAAAAATAAATACCTTATGGAAAAGCGTGGACTGTGAAGCAACAAACATTGGCACAGACATGCATACACACACGATAACATACGCACTATACATACACATGGATTTTGTACTGTAGATATGTGGTAGTGGTGGAGTAGGCCTGAGGTCACACAGTGTGTTGTGAAATCTGTGATATGTATTGTAATGTTTTTAAAATTGTATAAACTGCCTTAATTCTGCTGTACCCCAGGAAGAGTAGCTGCTGCTTTGGCAACAGCTAATGGGGCTCCATTATAAACACAAATACAAAATCTTAAGTGACAATGGTTTTGAGAAACAGCTCAGAGATTTACTGATGCTCCTACGAAGGTTCTAACGATGAACTTAGCCTTCAGATGCTTTTGGGAAACTGAGCCCTGGCACTGGGAAACCGGGCCCTGGCCCATCCTGAGCAAACATCAAAAGCACAGGCATAAATAAAGTTGGACACTGTTGGACCTCAAAGAACTACAGCAACTGCACCAACTGCAGCATSAACTGCTAACAGYCACCATGGATTCATCATCAACTGCTAACAGGCACCATGGATTCATCATCAACTGCTTCAACAACGAAGAAAATTGAAGGGTAATTCGCTATCTATCTACCATCATGACCCCCCACAATAAGCCATCTATTCGCCTGTATTTTTTCCAGAGGACCTGCATTTACTTTGATCTTTGGGCAGTGAGTCGGTGAGCCAATTGGTAGCTTCAGAGGATTGTGCCAAAGGTCTCTGCTAGACTGTCCAGTGTTATTGTGAGGCTTAGTTAGGTTATATTGAGGCGCCAGCAGAAGAAGAAACCCTGTCGTTAGGATAAGGAGGAGGAAAAATAAAAATGTATACTTCTGTCTCTGATTAATGWTMCCCTCCTGATAATCAGATGACAGCATGAGGTCCCAGTTTTCCCTCATAGGACATTACTAATAGGTAAGTGCACTGATGTTCGGGGCCAATCACTCGAATACTCATTGCAGTAAAATCACCATGAATTGAGCTAAAGTTCTTTCATTCTGTACTCAGGTGTTCCCCACTTAATTCCACCCATGACTGAGGTGGAATGGAGACTTACTGGTCGTGTCTGGTGTCAGGGACTCCGCGGTCCATCCTCAGCTTGTCACTCTCCACCTGGTTGAACTTGTTGCGGGCGTAGGGATCCTGCCCTGGCCGCACCACCGTAGCACCAACATATAGGTCCTGGTCAAAGTCTTGCCATCTCACCTTGCCTGCAGACCAGAGCAGAGACACAGGAGAGGAAATGAAGACAGTACAATGGACTGCAGCACAGTAAATAAACATGTTCTAACCTCCRTCGCTCTTACTGGGCAYAAAACAGCTGCTAGCACCTTCTGGTTGCAGTTTCATCACAAGTGAAACTTTGTTTATTTTGCACATTCCAGAGCTCACAGATAATTTGAGACTTTCTCAAACTGTAATAAGAGCCTGCAGTCAGCTACATTACAAAGACTTTCCCAAACTGTAATAACAGCCTGCAGTCAGCTACATTACAAAGACTTCCCAAACTGTATAACAGCTTGCAGTCAGCTACATTACAAAACTTTCCCAAACTGTTAATAACAGCCTGCAGTCAGCTACATTACAAAGACTTTCCCAAACTGTAATAAACAGCCTGCAGTCAGCTACATTACAAAGACTTTCCCCAAACTGTAATAACAGCCTGCAGTCAGCTACATTACAAAGACTTTCCCAAACTGTAATAAGAGCCTGCAGTCAGCTACATTACAAAGACTTTCCCAAACCATAATAACAGCCAGCAGTCAGCTACATTACAAACTCCCTGCGTCTCTTTTGCTTCTTCTCTCGCAGGAGCACACACTCACACAGCCTAGTCAGATTATTATGCATTTAAATAAAACTCGAAATAAAATGCAATGTGTAATTGTAATTCTTGTCACAACAACATATGAAAACAAAATATGTCCCCACATAAACACTGGATATCAGTGTGACTAAACACTAATGCAGCTGTTATGTTAATGAAGCCTCTAAAACATACGGCAGCATTTGATTAAATTATCTGTCAGACAGGGTGGGGGCACGCAGAGAAAAAAAGACCATGAGTAATTAATCTCATTGAGCTCTGACAGCTTGTCTTCAGCATGACAATTAGGAAGGTCTGAGAATAATCCGTCTCAGATGCTAATTGTTCCACAGAAATGGTCAATTGCATGCAGGGGACATTATAACTGACTAAGCTTGGAGACAAAAAGCAGTTGACCTTGTCATTTCCATGATTAACAGAAGCCACAGATGACTATCTATGAAATTAATAGTGCAGTCTATTAAATGGTTCAGTCTTATGTCATCACAATCTACAGACATGCAGCAGCACATTTTGTGCATACCTTAATGCCTAGTTAAAAGGTTAAATAAATAAAATAAACATATGTAAGACATTAAGTTATTAGGTCACTTGTTATTTTGCTAATAGCAGCACTGAAGGCTGTGTTAATGGGCATGGCCTGCTGGTAATGATGGGACTAGATTTGTAAAGAGGAAATCAAATCCTTCATGACCGCTGCAGTAAATTCCGGAACATTACATTTGAGTCATTTAGCAGATTCTCTTATCCAGAGCGACTAAGTTAGTCCATTCATCTTAAGATAGCAAAGTGAGATGATACGATTGTCATATGTGGTTAAGTACATTTTACCTGAAATTATTTATCAGCAAAGTCAGAGCTAGTAGGGGGAAGCTTGTTCCACCGTTTGAACATAAGGTATACAACGATCCCTTATACAGTAGCTTCACTTTAAAGAACTAAGGAACTGGTTCATGACCAATTCTGCGATCCTGCCCTAAGAAACAAGTTAAGAACATCCCTCCTTTATATTTATATATCCCTCCTCCTCCATCCCTCCTCTATCCCTCCTTTATAGCTTCTCCTTGCTGTGAAAGTTACAGTTCAACCACCCATCTCTCCAGCTGCAACATTCCTCCTCTGGCTGTGCTTACTAGACAAAAAGCTTTGAAACCTGTCAGTCGGGATACATGTTTTTTTGTTGTTGATGCTCAGGTGGTAGGAATCCATTAAGATATAATAGGAGTCTGAACAGCATCTCAGAGAGATAAGGCCAGGTAGATCAGGTCAGTGCAAAATGTATGGTGTACCTTACTGAACTCAACCCTAGTAAACTACAGCACATTGCTGTACATTGTACAGGCCATCCATGAAGCCTTCTAACTAAAGAGAAATGTTCCCATGGCACTTCTTGAGCAGAACAGCCACAGCGGAGGAAGACTAAGGTCTGTGGCCTGGTGTGCCGGTCAGCAGATTCCTCATCAAAACACTGCATTTAATAACATTGTTAATGAATAAGAAAACAGGAACAAAGCATCGAATGACTCAAACTGGGTGGTCTTCACATCTTGATCCAAGAGGAAAGTCACTCACAGCACATACAGTACTGTAGTGTAGTGCACAGTGTATGAAAACACACAGCACATAATACACAATGTACACTACAGTACTGGATGAAAAGTACACAGCACAACACTGTACACTACATTACCGTACTGGATGAAAAGCACACACCACATGCTTCCTGATCCCCAAAACATGTATTTATTTTTTATTAATTGTTGGCCATAAAAGACTAAAACCACCAGGAAATTAGCTCCAAGTGATTTACGTGTTGGAAATCTGTTCCCAAGTATTCCCACGCATAATAGAAAGACATATGTGATRGTATACAAATAATAATTTATAATAATTGATCCGATTTATAAAGCACTTTTCTACCAACTGAGGTACTCAAAGCGCTTTATATAGGAGGGAAAAATTCTGTTTGCAAGATCCATTTGATGTACCTATATAATTATTTGTAGCTTTATAATAGGAGCTTAGTGATGGTAAAGAGCTCTCTGCTTAAAGGAATTAAGAAGGCATATTGCCTTGCACATACACATTAGTTTCACCACTTCCCCYGCCTCAGGGTTCCGCTTTTCCACGTTCACTTCCCGCAGCTAGTCTAGGCGTGAAGTCAAGGACATGGTGCAACTGCGGGATAGAGAACTTAAAAATGGACAAAACAACCTGTTATTGTTTCGAAACATCTTTGCTTCAGAGTAACTTGGTCACACGGCATAAGACAAAGAGCCTCAGAGTGACCAGTTCTTCATTCCATCCTGTTCTTCTACTATCTTCCAAGGGCACAGCTGTGTGGAGATATGAAGAGAACAGAGGCTAGCTTGGTTGAGAAAAGAATAACGGAACTGCCGTTATCACTTGTTTGTGCGTTATGACCTCACACACCCGATACACATAGCCACAAGAAGAAAACAAGGTAGCTTACGATGCCCTGATCTGCCGGGGAGAGGTGGAACCAACCATGACTAAGCAGTTTTGGGGTTTCTATATAAACCCTTTGAGTTCTCAACGATCACCTACGGGTGGCCGTTGACCAGATCCCTTATTGCAATAAATAATCGATATTAAAAGGTTGATTGTTTTAAGAAATTGAAAGTCTCTTCTCCCTTACTTGATTAGAATTTCCACGACACACCATCAATGAGCTGCTCCCAACACAATGAAGCACAGTAACCTTTTTTGGGCCAGAACGCTCACCACATATGCCAATTATGAATGAAGGGGATGATTAGGTGGCCATGATGGAATGTGGCCAGGTTGGGAATTTAGCCATGACACCGGGGTGAACACCCCTACTCTTACAATAAGTGCATAGACTTTTGAATGACCACAGAGAGTCAGAAAGACGGCACCCTACGCAGGATAATCTACCCAAATGTAATCGAGGTTTGAAATGACTATGTTTTAGTCAAATATTATATCTGTTTAGGCTTCATGTATTTTTTCCCACTACCCGTTTGAGACTGACGGATGATAATGATCCACTCTAAATCTAAACAAATTTCACAAATATATTATTTAGTATATGTAAAGATGAGATTAAATCAAAAATTGTGTAATGGTTGACAATATTAGCCAATCACTTGTGAATTATATTTTATCACTTGTGAATGATGCCCAGCATAAGCAACAATGCCTCTTTTTTTGCTACTTTTTCAAATCATAGTCACACCCCTCATGTAGCCTAGCCTATATGTGTTGATAAGGTTTGTATCACAACTAAAGTGGTTAAATAACTTAATAAAATTAAGCACATTACAAAGGGTTTAAAGCCTAACTGCGCTTATGTGAAGAAATAGCAGTTCTAACATTTAAAGCTAAACTTTGATGCCTTGCGTAAGCCACATTGGGTGAAAAAAATGTTTTTATGCTAGTGGTTGTATTAATTTGGGATCAGTCACATCCCACAATTGTCCCAAACTTTGGAATATTTATTTCTCGCACAGAACAGGTCAACTTTTATACTATGGGGGATAGTAGATTGACATAGGCTAGTGCTTTCGCTATTCGCTAAGCCTTCTCATCTTGTTGGCTGACGAAAAGTAAATGTGTACAGTTCTTCCAATACGCACCTCTGAATTGGATAAGGACGCGGGCAGTTGCGTCCCTGATGTGCGTCTTCACTTTAGCCTGTAAGAAAGACCAGATCACGTGATGGAGAGCCATGTGAGTGAGAGGTACTTCGGAGAGCGCAGCACTCAGGGAGAAGGGCACAACGCAGTGCTCCGGGCCAAGGGCACAACGGCCACAAAAACCATGGATTTTTTWGCGTGCATTACGGCCACACAAAGAGGAAGCTGCCGTGAAATTCGAGACATTATCAAGTGCTTGTCAAATTGTGAATGAGAGACTAATGAACTGTGTACAGCCTGCACAAAAAACAAAGCAGACCTCATGCCTTTCAAGCGACTTTTTTCAAATCCTCATTAGAGTCGCATCATGCAGCCTGACAATGTATTAAAAATCAAAACATATAGCCCAACGTTTGTGAAACTACTAAAGTTACAATAATAACTAGGGATGCACCGATATCACATTTTTGGCCGATACCGATAACCGATATTTTCCTTTCCCCCCCAAAAAACGATACCTATATTTAACATTTTTGCGGCCTTTTTAAGAATTCTAGTACAGTTAAATAGTTCACTCAAACACAGGTCTAAGGCCCTGCATCTCAGTGCAAGAGGCGTCACTACAGTTCCTGGCTGGAATCCAGGCTGTGTCACATCCGGCCGTGATTGGGAGTCCCATAAGGCGGCGCACAATTGGCCCAGTGTCATCCGGGTTTGGCCGGTGTAGGCCGTCATTGTAAATAATAATTTGTTCTTAACTGACTTGCCTAGTTAAATAAAAAGGTTACACACACACACACCAAAAAGTTATTTTGTTGGCATTTACGTATGTCCCCATTACCAGTAAAACATAATCAAAACCTATTTATTTCACTTGCATGCTGTGATGTGTCGTTATTCATTTGTTCATTCGTTTCATTCTCATCCAGGATTTCATCATACATGTCAAGCAGTGAAGTTTCAGCACTGTCTGTCCGTGACCTCTCTTCCTCGGTGCGCACTGTCACTGTGTCCGTTTCCAGCTTGTCCAGCTGTGTATGTAACATTTCACGTAAACCCTGTTTGTCTGCATCGAAGTAGTGGTCCTTGTACCTAACATCAAGCATGGTGGCGACACAGTAAAGAGGCTCAGAGAGAATGCCACCAAATCGCTTGTTCACAGCCTCAAGTACTTTTGCAAGTTTTAACCCCACTGTCTGTGTCAGCAGTTTTGTTGAGCAGGCGTTTCAATGCAAAAGCCAACATCATCCCCGACAGAGAGCGGTTGATTGTCAAGGGTGTCATGACGTTGCCGTGTTGGCGAGGTTTACGGCCCCCATAAATCCCTTTCCCCCTTTTCTCTCTCTACTCTACAGATTGGACTCTTGGAAAGCCCTTTGTTAACATAGAGAGAGTCCGGTAACATCAAACGTTTGAGAACGGAACCATATTTCGGTAATCCAACCAGTTGAAAAAATACGTTGGTACTTAAAGAATATGATCAGTTGCATCTGAGACATTATTACTGATGATAGGACAACATAAAGTATCTTGGGAAGTCGACACATTCTAGTTATCAGATTCACATGGAATTGCTGTGCAATTTAAATATGAAACTATTTGTGAAAAGATCAAATGTAATTTTAGCTTCTACATGAGAGAATTGTTTTCATAAGTGAACTATGCTCACTCAGTGGCCCCGCCCAAGTGAACAGGCATTGGTTGTGAACTACGAAACACGCCCTTTCTCACCCCACTACAAAAGCCCATTGACGTGAGTCAACCTCGTGTTCCCGATGACGTGAGGACTGCTGTCCATATGTTTAGGAGGGCGAATTTCAACGTGGAGGTGACGATCGCCACGCTGGAGGGATGATTTCGACTATACCAGCCAGAATATAGCATGAGCTTATAGTAAGGCAACTTGGTATGAACCTTGAACTCATATTCACTAAAGAAGTGATATATCCTAGACGTTGAGTTATCAGAAGCCGCTGTAAACGTGCATCTTCAGAAAGACAGGGTACTACAACGTATCTGTTCTACCACAAGACAAATTCTTCAAAGGACAAGGGAGATTTCTGCTGGGCAACCCAGCCTTCCATCTTCGACCAATCTATCGAAACGCAGCTCAGACTAAATATCTTTCTTACATTTTCCTTTTCCGAATGGGCGGTTATTTAGAATGCATAAGATTCTATATTTACGATAGCATAGCTTCATAAGGTCCAATTGAGAATCAAGTCTTTTGTTCCTCAGTCTTCCCACGCTTTCATTCAAACCCAACTCTTTCTTTGTGTAACCAGCAGTCATATCGGTTTTCTCCACTAGGGACGTTATCTTTTATGACATAATTAGAAATCAATGTATGATCCATCCTGTGTATATGTAATTCTATGTGATTATTTAGGTATTTAGTAAATAAATAATTAAACCAAATTTTGTATTGCCGATTCAACTTGTTAGCCAGGGTTTGTGAAGATAACCAAGAATTTTACGACGTTCAGATGAGACTGAATAAGGTGACGATTAATAAGAGTTTAAGAGTTTATTCAGAAGACAACAGCTCTACAAAGATTCTTCCGTGGTGCCCCGACTTCCTAGTTAATTGCATTTACATGATTAGTTTAAATCAGGTAATATTAATTACAGAGAATTGATTTGATAAAATAGCATGTCATATCACTTAATCCATAGTAAAGACATGACAAGGGCAATGAATGCCATTATCTTGGCGTTAATGGATTTCGCCTTTGAGTTGTCTAGCTGAAATTGTCTTACTCTCAAATGACTGCTCGACTTGAACTTGTTTAGTTGTTGGAAGTGTGCGGTAAGTATTTTTCTGCTTTTGTTCTGTGTAGCGCTGTATTTTTTGTGGCGTCATTACATCATCTACCTACATTATATTAGGTATGCACATCAGCTTTGACATCGGTTTTGCACATTAAACTAGACACGTTAAACTAGACATCGGGCCGATGCTGATGTTGGCCTTTTTAGCTAATATCGTCCGATTCCGATATGCTCACCGATATAAATCAAATTGTATTGGTCACATACACATGGTTATCAGATGTTAATGCGAGTGTAGGGAAATGTTTGTGCTTCTAGTTCCGACAGTGCAGTAWTATCTAACAAGTAATCTAACAATTTCACAACAACTACCTAATACACAACAATCTAAAAAGGTGTGAATGGGAACATGCACATATAAATATATGGATGAGCGATGGCCGAGCGGCAGAGGCAAGGTGAAATAGATGGTATAAAATACGGTATATACATATGAGTAATGTAAGATATGTAAACATGATTAAAATGGCATTATTTAAAGCGGCATTGTTTAAAGTGACCAGTGATCCATTTATTAAAGTGGCCAGTGATTGGGTCTCCATGTAGGCAGCAGCCTCTCTGAATTAGTGATTGCTGTTTAGCAGTCTGATGGCCTTGAAATGGAAGCTGTTTTTCAGTCGCTCTGTCCCAGCTTTGATGCACCTGTACTGACCTCTCCTTCTGGATGATAGCGGTGGGAACATGCAGTGGCTCGGGTGGTTGTTGTCCTTGATCTTTTTGGCCTTCCTGTGACATCGGGTGCTGTCAGTGTCCTGGAGGGCAGGTAGTTTGCCCCCGGTGATGTGCTGTGCAGACCGCACCACCCTCTGGCGAGCCTTGCGGTTGAGGGCAGTGTAGTTGCTGTACCAGGCTGTGATACAGCCCGGCAGGATGCTCTCGATTGTGCATCTGTAAAAGTTTGTGAGGGTTTTAGATGACAAGCCAAATTTCTTCAACCTCCTGAGGTTGAAGAGGCGCACTGCCTTCACCACACTGTCTGTGATGTGTACCCTGAGGAACTTAACGTTCCACCTTCAACACTGCTGTCCCTTTGCTGTGGATAAGGGGGGTGCTCCATCTGCTGTTTCCTGAAGTCCCCGATCATGTCCTTTGTTTTGTTGACGTTGAGTGAGAGGTTGTTTACCTGACAACACACTCTGAGTGCCCTCACCTCCTCCCTGTAGCCTGTCTTGTCGTTGTTGCTAATAAATTATTATATATATATATATATTGTGCATCCCTACTAATAACTCTAAATTAAGCATATAGGAGTAGCCATTTATTTGTTAACCGCTCAACTGTGCACTCCCTCAAATCGTTCGGAGAATTGTTCAATTGTATTCTTCATACTATGAAACAATGCCACGGAATTATAAGCAAATCTTGTCTACTAAATGAACTAGTGTAGTCCACAGCCATTTGTCATAGCCACATCAGGACAACTCAGAGTATGCTATTCTTTTCTTCTGAAATAGACTACATTTTCTTCATATCATGCTTCTTTAAACCGGTCTAAAATAAATAAAATATTTATTGTGAAGGTGTAGGCTATATTACATGGATTTATTAGACTTTTTAAAATGGCTTGTAGGCTATGTGTTGTAATGACGTGACTATCATTAATGTTTTGACTGCTATTTATCGAATACTTACCTATGTTTAATTATTACTTGATTAAATTAATCATGTAACAATTAACTCATTAGGAATTTGGGGCACCACGGGAAAAGTTGTATACCGAGTTACTATCTCCCGACTTAAACTCTAATGATTACGTAAATATCTCTTACATCAATAACAGTCAACTATTAATTATTTCCTCATATCAGTCTCATTCTGAACGGTGTTGACTTCGTAAATCTGCACTAACCCTGAATCAGCGATACACAAATTGACTTAATTATTTATTTACTAACTAAATAAATCACACAGAAATACATAACACACAGTATAGGTTATTGATTAACATAATGCAATGAAAACAGTCCCTAGAGGACTAACAAAAACATGACCATTTGGATACACAATGGAAAGGAGAGGGGTATGTAAGGATGAGAGGAAGCGTCAACTTCTCGTACATACATTTGGAAACTACGCTCACCGTAGTGAGAATATTTAGCACCCTAACCACCGCTCATTCGGATTAGAAATGCAACATATATTTATGTGTAGATGTCTTTCTCTGTCGTCTCTCTGTTTAAACAACTCAATCCGTCTATGGCGAGTAGTTCGATGTCAGTCTCTGGTTGTCCACCAGAGGTCACAATGTCCTTAGTTGTAGGCTTCTTTGTCTTGGAGTGTTCATTAGGATGGATGTATCAGAGGTACCTATGGTGGTGAGAGGGATCTGTTCTTCCCTCTCGTCTTTAGTCGAGTTTCCTAGACTACTTTACAAAGATACACAGCTGCAGAATGTGAATGTTCCAGTCTAGTCTTTATCTCTTCACTTGACGAGAGTTTCAGAGGGTCTTACCATTTTCTGGTCTTGTACTTTTAACAATTTCAACGTGTGGACCACGTCCTCACGTTCTCTGGTCTCAATGGTTGATTATTCAGGGTAGAGCTAGGACCACTTTACACACTGGCAGCAARCCGGCATGTTTTGGTCTCATGTAAATTTTGTTAGCAAGTCCTTTTAAGCACTTTGGTCTTAGGGGCGTTCCAACACGCCGACACAATGTCTGTGCTCACGTGGCCATGGATACCGACTGGGCCCAGGTTTCTCTCATTTAGAAGGCTAAAATCACATTTCTATCTTAAAAAAAATACTGTCATACTTAATATGTTTTATACAACATTTAGATACAAACCTGAAAACTAGCATGTGTACACCCTCAGAGATACAGTTATACCATCCTTAATGACATCACAAAATACACTTTACAAGATTGTTCTTTAAATCCCCACCGACCATTTCTCACATTCTTTATGTTAGAAATATTGTTTAATTGTCCAATTTTAGATGTTGTAGTTTTGGCGGCAAAGTCTCTGTGTAACAAAGGATTTTCAGCCTTCCATTTGTGGGGGAGAGTTTCTGCAAGGTTTTCAAGTCAAACAGGCCAAACTCTAGCTATCCTCAAACATTTGCCTAGCTGATGGGTCCTTTTGACCCTCACAAAGGAGTGTCATGACAGTGTGGAAGCCACGAGATGCTAAATGGGTTTATGTTTTTTTATTACAAAAACACAAGGGGTAACATTAAAGTATTAGAACATGAAGGATAAAGAATACAGCATCAAGACACTATCAAACATGTATCAGTCTTTCTGCAACAGAGCCATCCCTGTGTGTGAGGGCGCGTGTGCATGATAGTGATATAAAATATATGTCAGTTTACTTTTTCATGAACACAATCTTGTGAAACCCAAACCCTCCAAGATCCCCCCACAGTTCCCCAATAGCTGTCCCTCAACCATTCGAGACCCCTCCCACAGTCCCCCCCAGAAGAAGAAAAAAGAAATACAATTCATTCCATTCCCCCAAGAATACCCCAATGCACCAACAACCAAGATAATGTAGAGAAACGAGGAAAAGACGGAAGAAAACTGCAAATAACACAAWWWWWWTMTWACAAAATAATACATTTAAAACAAAGGACATCAAGGACAACTGAAATCATAACAGCAATGCCAACTGTATATGTTTGAGTGCATGTCTGGCACTATTACATGTATGTGTGTGTTCTTGTATGTGTTTATTTGAATGAGAGTGTGTGTATATGCATGTGTACAAACACCTGCATGGCATCAGCCTCAGGCAAACCGGCATTAGTTGTAAAAACACTGCCACTTAGTGTCATTCAAATGTACTTTTATTATGTTTTATTTTGACTTTTTTTTCTCCCTTTATCTTTTGACCATCAATCTCTCTCTCACTCAGCAACTGGGTTTATGTTAATTAACGGTAAATTACCGTGAGACCGACAGTTATTTGCTTGACAATAACCGTCTGACAAAATGTCATTACCGCCACAGCCCTACACCCAGTACATCATGTTAGAATGGACCCACCAGTACATCATGATGGAATGGACCCAGGTATTTGCTTGACAATCCCCGGCTGACGAAATTCTCTCACCGCCACAGCCCCTAGCCAGGCGCACCAGTTTGTGTCAAGAACTGCAACGCTGCTGGGTTTCACACGCTCAACAGTTTCCCATGTGTATCAAGAAGGGTCCACCGTGCCCTCCTGAGTGGCGCAGCGGTCTAAGGCACTGCATTGCACTGCATTGCAGTGTTGCAGCGTCACTACAGCCTGGGGTTCGATCCCGGCAGTGACCGGGAGTACCATAGGGCAGCGCACAATTGGCCCAGCGTCGTCCAGGTTAGGGAAGGGCTTGGCTCATCTCGCTCTAGTGGGTTAAGCGACCGGGTGTTATTAAGAAGCGCGGTTTGGCGGGTCATGTTTCAGAGGACGCATTACTCGAACTTCACCTCTCCCGAGCCCGTTGGGGAGTTGCGGCGATGAGACAAGATCGTAATGTCATGAATTTTGGATGGTAAAATAACAAAATTATAATAATTAAACAATGGTCCACCACCAAAAGAACATCCAGCCAACTTGACACAACTGTGGGAAGCATTGAAGTCAACATGGACTAGCATCTCTGTGGAACGCTTATCGACACCTTGTAGAGTCCATGCCCCGACGAATTGAGGCTTTTCTGAGGGCAAAAGGAGAGGGGTGCAACTCAATAATAGGAAGGTTTTCCTAATGTTTGCCTCACATACACTGAGTATACCAGTCTGCCCAAAACTGTACCATAGGTGGTCGTCTGTGGGCTTGTTTTTGCATTCGGACAGGGAACCATGTAGCCTTATAAGAACCTTTGTGTGGGGAAGTGTGGAGCTCTCTAGCTGAAACATAGTACTGTGGCTGATGGGCAGCTTGGAGGAGCACAAAGTCCTACAGATAGAGGGGAAGGCCCCTCACTGCTGCCTTGGCACATTTGGACCCACATTTTGGATGGATCTTCAGCTCCATATGTCAAGGAGTTGCTAGCAGATCTTATACCGTATTGTACAGTAGTAATATGGGAATGTACATTTAGGAATGGATGGTGTAGGATATAGATAAATTCAGCTCTGATGTCATACTTACTTAGTCAAAAAAGGAGTAACTGTATATTAGGCCATCTGGAAATCTGCTTAATTAAAAACTGCAACCCTTCTGTGAATTCTTTGTTTAGGTCCAACTTGAGTGTTGCTGTGCGTTTTGTTGCTGTGCGTTTTGCTGCCAACTTTACTTTGCTAGCTGACAACTTTACGTTTTTTTGTTTTGTTTTTGTTTTTAATTACCGTTTATATTTTTTGTTTTTTCCATRGCAACTTTTTTCCCTCATTCAACTTTTTCACTCCGGACGCTTTATCTGGACATGGTTCGTCAACACCTTCAACAGCCGAAGCTAAGTAGTAACATTAACATGATGTCTTCTAATTGCAGTCGCTGTACTCATAATATACAGGAGAACGATCGCCTTACGGCGAGAATAGCTGTGCTACAAGCCCAGCTTCAGACGCAATCGTTAGGCAAGGGTAATTTCAGTGTAGGAAAGGAAGAAACAGCGTCTGTGCCACCAGTAAGTACAGATAGTAACGTTAGTATAAATCCCCCCGCACAGTCCCCGCAGACCGGACAACTTTCTCATGGCTTCTGGAGGGAAATGCTGTTGGAATGCTCAACGGTGTCGCTCATTCAGCCGACAGAAACTTTCAACGGTTCTCCCCATTATGTAGCGAGTCGGAGTCTGAGTCTGAGTCTTCTCTTGTCTCTACTCCTCCCGTTACGGGGTCTGAGACGCCGAAGGCTCCCACCATTAGCTCTGACAAATTGAAAACCCTAGTCATTGGCGACTCCATTACCCGCAGTATTAGACTTAAAGCGAATCACCCAGCGATCATACACTGTTTACCAGGGGCAGGGCTACCGACGTTAAGGCTAATCTAAAGATGGTGCTGGCTAAAGCTAAATCTGGCGAGTGTAGAGAGTATAGAGATATTGTTATCCACGTCGGCACCAACGATGTTAGGATGAAACAGTCAGAGTCACCAAGTGCAACATAGCTTCAGCGTGTAAATCAGCTAGAAAGAAACGACGTGTCGGCATCGAGTAATTGTCTCTGGCCCCCTCCAGTAGGGGAGTGACGAGCTCCACAGCAGAGTCTCACAACTCAATCGCTGGTTGAAAACTGTTTTCTCCCCTCCCAAAAGATAGAATTTGTAGATAATTGGCCCTCTTTCTGGGACTCACCCACAAACAGGACCAGCCTGACCTGCTGAGGTGTGACGGACTCCATCCTAGCTGGAGGGGTGCTCTCATCTTATCTACCAACATAGATAGGGCTCTAACTCCTCTAGCCCCACAATGAAATAGGGTGCAGGCCAGGCAGCAGGCTGTTAGCCAACCTGCCAGCTTAGTGGAGTCTGCCAATAGCACAGTCAGTGTAGTCAGCTCAGCCATACCCATTGAGACTGTGTCTGTGCCTCGACCTAGGTTGGGCCAAACTAAACATGGCGGTGTTCGCCTTAGCAATCTTCTTAGGATAAAGACCTCCTCCATTCCTGCCATTATTGAAAGAGATCGTGATACCTCACATCTCAAAATAGGGTTACTTAATGTTAGATCCCTCACTTCAAAGGCAGTCATAGTCAATGAACTAATCACTGATCATAATCTTGATGTGATTGGCCTGACTGAAACATGGCTTAAGCCTGATGAATTTACTGTGTTAAATGAGGCCTCACCTCCTGGTTACACTAGTTGACCATATCCCCCGTGCATCCCGCAAAGGCGGAGGTGTTGCTAACATTTACGATAGAAATTTCAATTTACCAAAAAAGAAAATGGCGTTTTCGTCTTTTTTAGCTTCTAGCATGAAATCTATGCAGCCTACTCAATCACTTTTTATAGCTACTTTTACAGGCCTCCTGGGCCATATACAGCGTTCCTCTCTAGTTTCCTGAATTCCTATCAGACCTTGTAGTCATAGCAGATCATATTCTAATTTTTTGTGATTTTAATATCACATGGAGAAGTCCACAGACCCACTCCAAAAGTATTTCGGAGCCATTATCGACTCAGTGGGTGTCTTCTGGACCTACTCACTGCCACAGTCATACTCTGGACCTAGTTTTGTCCCATGGAATAAATTTGTTTAGACTTAATGTTTTTCCACATAATCCTGGACTATCGGACCACCATTTTATTACGTTTGCAATCGCAACAAATAATCTGCTCAGACCCCAACCAAGGAGCATCAAAAAGTCGTGCTATAAATTCTCAGACAACACAAAAATTCCTTGATGCCCTTCCAGACTCCTTCTGCCTACCCAAGGACGTCAGAGGACAAAAATCAGTTAACCACCTAACTGAGGAACTCAATTTAACCTTGCGCAATACCCTAGATGCAGTTGCACCCCTAAAAACGAAAAACATTTGTCATAAGAAACTAGCTCCCTGGTATACAGAAAATACCCGAGCTTTGAAGCAAGCTTCCAGGAAATTGGAACGGAAATGGCGCCACACCAAACTGGAAGTCTTCCGACTAGCTTTTGGAAAGACAGTACGTGCAGACCGAAGAGCCCTCACTGCTGCTCGATCATCCTACTTTTCCAAACTTAATCGAGGAAAATAAGAACAATCCAAAAATTTCTTTTGATACTGTTGCGAAACTAACTAAAAAGCAGCATTCCCAAGAGAGGATGGCTTTCACTTCAGCAGTAATAATTCATGAACTTCTTTGAGGAAAAGATCATGACCATTAGAAAGCAATGACGGACTCCTCTTTGAATCTGCGTATTCCCTCCGGCTTAGCTGTCCTGGATCTGCACAGCTCTGCGAGGCCTGGGATCGGAGAGAGACACTTAAGTGTTTTAGTACTATATCTCTTGACACAATGATGAAAATAATCATGGCCTCTAAACCTTCAAGCTGCATTACTGGTCCTATTCCTACTAAACTGCTGAAGGAGCTGCTTCCTGTGCTTGGCCCTCCTATGTTGAACATAATAAACAGCTCTCTATCCACCGGATGTGTACCAAACTCACTAAAAGTGGCAGTGATAAAGCCTCTCTTGAAAAAGCCAAACCTTGACCCGGAAAATATTAAAAAACTATCGGCCTATATCGAATCTTCCATTCCTCTCAAGATTTTAGAAAAAGCTGTGCCGCAGCAACTCACTGCCTTTCTGAAGACAAATAATGTATACGAAATGCTTCAGTCTGGTTTTAGACCCCATCATAGCACTGAGACTGCACTTGTGAAGGTGGTAAATGACCTTTTAATGGCGTCAGACCGAGGCTCTGCATCTGTCCTCGTGCTACTAGACCTTAGTGCTGCCTTTGACACCATCGATCACCACATTCTTTTGGAGAGACTGGAACCCAAATTGGTCTACACGGACAAGTTCTTGGCCTGGTTTAGATCTTATCTGTCGGAAAGATATCAGTTTGTCTCTGTGAATGGTTTGTCCTCTGACAAATCAACTGTACATTTCGGTGTTCCTCAAGGTTCCGTTTTAGGACCACTATTGTTTTCACTATATATTTTACCTCTTGGGGATGTTATTCGAAAATATAATGTTAACTTCCACTGCTATGCGGATGAACACAGTTGTACATTTCAATGAAACATGGTGAAGCCCCAAAATTGCCCTCGCTAGAAGCCTGTGTTTCAGACATAAGGAAGTGGATGGCTGAAAACGTCTTCTACTTTTAAACTCGGACAAAACAGAGATGCTTGTTCTAGGTCCCAAGAAACAAAGAGATCTTCTGTTAAATCTGACAATTCATCGTTTTGATGGTTGTAAAGTCGTCTCAAATAAAAACTGTGAATGGACCTCGGCGTTACTTCTTGACCCGATCTCTCTTTTGACGAACATATCAAGACTGTTTCAAGGACAGCTTTTTTTCCATCTACGTAACATTGCAAAATCAGAAATGTTCTGTCCAAAAATGATGCAGAAAAATTAATCATGCATTTGTTACTTCTAGGTTAGACTACTGCAATGCTCTAACTTTCCGGCTACCCGGATAAAGCACTAAATTAAACTTCAGTTAGTGCTTAATACGGCTGCTAGAATCCTGACTAGAACCAAGAAATTTGATCATATTTACTCCATTGCTAGCTTCCCTACACTGGCTTCCTGTTAAGGCAAGGGCTGATTTCAAGGTTTTACTGTTAACCTATAAGCGTTACATGGGCTTGCTCCTACCTATCTTTCCGAGTTGGTCCTGCCGTACATACCAATACGTACGCTACGGTCACAAGACGCAGGCCTCCTAATTGTCCATAGAATTTCTAAGCAAACAGCGGGACGGCAGGGCTTTTCTCCTATAGATCTCCATTTTTATGGAACAGTCTGCCTACCCATGTGAGAGACGCAGACTTCGGTCTCAACCTTTAAGTCTTTATGAAGACTTATCTCTTTCAGTAGGTCATATGCTTGAGTGTAGTCTGGCCCAGGAGTTGTGAAGGTGAACGGAAAGGCTCTGGAGCAACGAACCGCCCTTGCTGTCTCTGCCAGGCCGGTTCCCCTCTCTCCACTGGGATTATCTGCCTCTAACCCTGTTACAGGGGCTGAGTCACTGGCTTGCTGGTGCTCTTTTCATGCCGTCCCTAGGAGGGGTGCGTCACTTGAGTGGGTTGAGTTACTGACGTGATTTTCCTGTTGGGTTGGCGCCCCCCTTGGTTTGTGCTGTGGTGGAGACCTTTGTGGGCCTATACTCGGCCTTGTCTCAGGATTGTAAGTTGGTGGTTGAGGATTTCCCTCTAGTGGTGCGGGGGGCTGTGCTTTGGCAAAGTGGGTGGGGTTATATCCTTCCTATTTGGCCCTGTCCGGGGGTTTCTTCGGATGGGGCCACAGTGTCTCCCTGACCGCTCCTGTCTCAGCCTCCAGTATTTATGCTGCAGTAGTTTGTGTCGGGGGCTAGGGTCAGTTGGTTACCTGGAGTACTTCTCCTGTCTTAATCCAGTGTCCTGTGTGAATTTAAGTATGCTCTCTCTAATTCTCTCGTTCTCTCTTTCTCTCTGAGAACCTGAGCCCTAGGACCTACGTCAGGACTACCGGGCATGATGACACCTTGCTGTCCCCAGTCCGCCTGGCCTTGCTGCTATTCCAGTTTCAACTGTTCTGCCTGCGGTTACGGAACCCCTACCTGTCCCAGACCTGCTGTTTTCAACTCTTAATGATCGGCTATGAAAAGCCAACTGAGATTTATTCCTGATTATTATTTGACCATGCTTGTCATTTATGAACATTTTGAAAATCTTGGCTCTCTCTAATTTTCTCCTCTCTTTCTTTCTCTCGGAGGACCTGAGCCCTAGGACCATACGTCGGGACTACCGGCCGTGGTGACTCCTTGCTGTCCCCAGTCCGCCTGGCCTTGCTGCTATTCCAGTTTCAACTGTTCTGCCTGCGGTTATGGAACCCCTACCTGTCCCAGACCTGCTGTTTTCAACTCTTAATGATCGGCTATGAAAAGCCAACAGATTTATTCCTGATTATTATTTGACCATGCTTGTCATTTATGGAAATTTTGAAAATCTTGGCTCTCTCTAATTTTCTCCTTCTCTCTTTCTTTCTCTCGGAGGACCTGGGCCCTAGGACCATGCGTCGGGACTGCCGCCCGTGGTGACTCCTTGCTGTCCCCAGTCCGCCTGGCCTTGCTGCTATTCCAGTTTCAGCTGTTCTGCCTGCGGTTATGGAACCGCCACCTGTCCCAGACCTGTTGTTTTTCAACTCTTGATGATCGGCTATGAAAAGCCAACTGAAAATTATTCATGATTATTATTTGACCATGCTTGTCACTTATGAACATTTTTGAACATCTTGGCATAGTTCTGTTATAATCTCCACCCGGCACAGCCAGAAGAGGACTGGCCACCCCTCATAGCCTGGTTCCTCTCCTAGGTTTCTTCCTAGGTTTTGGCCTTTCTAGGGAGTTTTTCCTAGCCACCGTGCTTCTACACCTGCATTACTAGCTGTTTGGGGTTTTTAGGCTGGGTGTCTGTACAGCACTTCGAGATATTAGCTGATGTACGAAGGGCTATATAAAATAAAATTGATTGATTGATTGATTAACCTTTCACGAGCCTCTACCCCGGATCCGGGAGCACCCCCCACACCCCCCACACACTAATTAGCATACCTAGCATAGCTTCAAAAGTAGATAGTAGCATCTAAATATCATTAAATCACAAGTCCAAGACACCAGATGAAAGATACACAATCTTGTGAATAAAGCCACCATTTCAGATTTTTAAAATGTTTTACAGGGAAGACAAAATATATGTAAATCTATTAGCTAAACACGTTAGCAAAATACACCACTATTCTACTCCATCAGTTTCTTACTCCTTCAGTGCTATCACCAATTCGGCTCAACTAAGATATTGATATCCACTAACCAGAAAAAACCTCTTCAGATGACAGTCTGATAACATATTCATGGTATAGGATAGTTTTGTTAGAAAAAAAGTGCATATTTCAGGTAGAAATCACAGTTTACAATTGCACCCACCATCACAAATCGACTAGAATTACTA
This sequence comes from Salvelinus sp. IW2-2015, assembly GCF_002910315.2. Lineage (NCBI taxonomy): Eukaryota > Metazoa > Chordata > Actinopteri > Salmoniformes > Salmonidae > Salvelinus > Salvelinus sp. IW2-2015. The sequence continues at coordinate 68,380,269 of NC_036858.1, read as the reverse complement.
GATAGAGCAACGTGTATGACCAATTTACTCATCATAAAACATTTCATAAAAATAGACAAAGCATAGCAATGGAAAGACCCAGTTCTTGTGATTTCAGACCATATTTCAGATTTTCTAAGCGTTTTTCAGCGAAAACACAATAAATCGATAAGTTAGCATACCACATGAACAAACGTTACCAGAGCATCGATTCCAGCCAAAGAGCGCTATAACGTAATCACCGCCAAAATATATTAATTTTTTCACTAACCTTCTCAGAATTCTTCCGATGACACTCCTGTAACATCATTTTACAATATACATATACAGTTTGTTCGAAAAGGTGCATATTTAGCCATACAAAACCGTGGTTACACAATAAAAATACTAGGAAATCAAGCCTCAATATGTTCTGACGTCATCTATCAGAGTGATCTAGTTTAATTGAAAGCTAATCATATACTTGACTAAAAAATACAGGGTTGACAGCAATCGAAAGACAAATTAGTTCTTAATGCAACCGCGGTATTACATTTTTAAAATTATCCTTACTTTTCAATACAGGGTTGGCCAAGTGAAGCTATACCAAACAAAATGGCGAATTATGCGTTAAAATATTTCGACAGAAACACGGTTTATCATAATTAAATATTGCTTACTTTGAGCTGTTCTTCCATCATATTCTTGGCAATGTATCCTTTCTATGTTATAAACGTCTTTTGGTCGATAGATGTCCTTTGTCCTTCGAAATGTCCACCACCAACGACCGACTCCCTAAAACGTGTGTCCAAACTTTCAGAACGCAAACAAAAGAAATTCCTCAAAATCGCACTAAACGGATATAAATTGATATAAAACGGCTCAAATTAACTACATTATGATGTTTTTAACAACTATAACGACTGAAAACATGACCGGAGAAATATTGCTGGTTAGAAAACGATTTGGAACGAGGGCAGGTCCGATGGCCTTCACGCTTGAGGCGCAAGTTGGAAAGGACGGTCTCTGTACATTTTTGTCATTTATAATGGCTGTGAACGTCCCATCGACTTCATTGAAAACGTGATGACGTACAGACACCCAGAGGAAGACGTAGGCAGTGTCGGTTCCTTCATAGCATTCACTGTGGCCTTATAAACAGACCCCAGATCAGAGGTAAAAATTTCTGAAATCTGAACCCTGTCATGAAAAGTGCTGTAGAAATTGTTCTGTACCACTCAGAGACAAAATTCCAACTTCTATAGAAACTAGAAGGTGTTTTCTATCCAATAATAACAATAATATGCATATTGTACGATCAAGAATTAGCACGAGGCAGTTTAATTTGGAGACACAAATATGCTAATGCGGAACAGCACCCCCTATATTGCAAGAAGTTAAGCGGAGTGACCTAAATAGTGTGAGGCATTGAAACAAGATATCTGAATAGTGATGATTCCCTGGAACTACTGTACACCCCAGAGTATTCTTTCTACATATTGCTCAGGATACAAAAGCAGAAAGATGTATCCCTGCCCTACCTTTACAGAAAACACACAATGTTTCTGACATAAATTAAATGGAACAGCTCTCTAGGGACTACCTTGCCAAGGAGAGAATATGTAACAGTTCTGATGGTAAAACTACTGTAATTTATATCCCTCCATACACAGCATGCTGCTTTTTTAAATGCAGGAGAAGCCTATGTAACGTCAGCATATGCTTACACCCGTAGCTTAATGCATAAAGCAGCTCTGCTAAATTGGATCCCGGTTCAGTTGAACGGGCTCACAAATTGGTACGATAGAGATTTGGGTGATTGGCCCATTGATGAAGATCAGACACTCTGAAAAACACCCAGATGAATTCAGATTATTTTCATAACATTCCTATACACACACCTTGTATAATTAGCCCTGACCTTGTAAACAGTAAAGGTAGTTTACTAGTTTTAAACAGAACCACAGCTGGAACCCTCCACTATTGCACAGTCGGTTGAACAACATGTCAACCTGGAGTCCTGTGTTGACTAATCTTCTCATCATGTCTGTAAATGGGGGGAGGGTGTGTGTGAGGGGGGGGGCTAATCAGAATGGACGGCGCTGTGGGACGCCTGGCTGGGTATCTGGCTCTTACCTGAGGGGAGTGTCTCCAGGCTGTGGGTTTGGTCATCTGCGTTGCGGTGGACCTGGGCCTGATTTGATGACTCAATAGCGTTCCAGTCATCCTGCCAAAGAAACAAAGACACATGAATATAGAAACACGTAGACAAGGTCACAATCTACATTCAGTGGAAAATGTTTGTCCCTCAGAAAAGGATAATCTAATGATAGTAAACCCCCATGTTCATAAATGTCAAACACCGAGAATGTCAAGCACATTTCCCAGACTAATTTTGAAAGCAAATGGTTAGAAAACGTGTAAAATATTGTAGTCTTCCTAAGTTCTCTGTTGGTTCTATTGATTTATTTCTTCAAGGTTGGCTGTGGAATTAGAAGCGCATGATTTGCATCATCATGTTACTGTGGCAACAAGGTGCCCCTGACTGTTATTGCTCTGCTTCGAGCAGCTTTCAAAATGTCAGTGAGTGTCAAAAGCACTTTGATGAAGAAAAAGGGTCCGTGGTCCTATGGCAGTAGACCATTATTCCATTCAAGAACTTAGAACGTAGGCTACTTATCAAAACCAGATGGACAGAGGAAGGGCAGAGGGCATGTTTTATTTTATCTTAGGGCTCACAGCCATTCAAATAACTTTACAATTTGTATGTCGAGTCATGCAGACCGCATTAGATCTTCTCAAGAGGGAGACCAAGAGTATTTCTGCATGTTGGATCAGACACCCTGACAGCCTGTAAATTACACCCAATATAAAAAGGAAAACAATGTTTTATACTATATAATGGACCAAACACATGTCGTTGTCTCCCTGTTGATAACCATCAGGACAACATTTTAGAAACGTTCTAGACTTAAGTTAAGAAAACAGAATTATACAATAACTCTGGTGCAGGTGCGCTTTCCAATCATCGCCAGGTGCATGATTGATCCGCAACAATACGTTTTGTGAGGCCCACAGACGATGGAGGATTTGTCGATTGCCTATTCTCATATGGTTGCTGTTCTGATGTCACGGCAACATCAAAAGCAGAAGGACAGTCTGTGACTAAACAGCCAGATGGATTTCCATCAGTGTTAGAACACACAGGAGCTGTGTGCCAAAACAAAGCCAGTGAAGAGTACAGATGTAGGATCTTCATTTGCTACAGCAGGAAAAAAAATATTGCAGCAACAGGAAATGTGAATTATTATGAATTCTAATTCATGGACATTTTTGTAAGAGTAGATACATTTTTCGTAAGGGAAAATCAAGTCAAATTTGGCCTCAATCTCGCCTGCCTCTATAACCAACTGTTGGGAAATATGGCCGCGCTGACAATGACAGCATGGGTCAAGCCAAACGGTGAAACACTGCAGCACTGCAAGCCTGTAACACACCGCAGGCCAGACCGGCAATAACTCAAACAGGAAGTCCTCTTGCCAAGGTTAGCAGTAAATAAACCAACAGGCGGGATGGTATGGATAGAGCGCAAGCTACTGAAGTCCAGAAGCCCTCGCTCTGCTGAACACGACCAGCATCTGCTCTGGCCTGCTCTTTCAGGCCAAAATCAACTGGTGGCTGTGGCAACCAATAGCATTCAGACGCTCAGCATTTTATCATAAACTTATCAAATCAATGATCAAACCTTATAAAAAAAATCTATATCTTTAGACAGAGGAGCATGAATAAGTACATCATGTCCTGAGAACGATTAAGAAAAATGTGACGCATGTCTTCTAGAGCAAAATGATGTGTTCTGACGTTATTTCTTAAGGTGGAGGGGAGGTATGGTGGTGGTAGTGAGCTGCAGCTGACACGGATGTAGATCGCTATAATCATTCTAATGAATGATGTGCATATTCCACTTCATTAAGTCTGCTCTGCAAAATTACAATACCAACACCGTTTACAATAACAGGTAATTCCAGAAAGATATATATATWTTTTTTTAAGTAAAATTAGTCAACATTGCTCGGTTTGTTTGTGTGTGAAATTGACAGTCATCTCGCTGACAAACAGCCTACGTTAACGTGATTTCCAAAGTGATTCTCATGAAGTCACAGTTGTTCATCGTTTCTCACACTTGGCAGAACATGGGAACAATTATTGTGCTGCCATTAACATTGCAGGCAGCTCTATGGGAGGAATTCACACGACTCTCCTCCTAACACTCATCACAGAGTTAGCCTCTGGCTAATGAACAACTCATTACCAAGCCKCCGGTTGGGTCTCTTGGTGGGAGACCTGAGAAAGCACTCGTTTTAAGATGAGTGATAGAAGTGTTACTGTAGCATCCTAATGCTATTCAAACCTTTAATAAAGTCAACTATACATCCTCTTAGCCAGACCAAAAGCTTCTTGACTTTTAGGTTGGAGGCGAGGTTTCTTATAGTGATCGGGGGATAAAAGTTATATACAGTTACATATCGCAATATTATTTTGGATGATATACTTTGACTCCAAGTATCAATTTTTTTCTCTCTTCTAGGTAGTTAACTAGCGCTAGTCGGCTGTAKCAAAACGCGGGTCATTTTCATGCTATAGCTCGTTCGCCATCTTCATTTTAAATAGTGAGCCAACATGTTTTCAGCACTTTTATTTCCATGACTGATCAAAACTAGTTCTCATGCTCTCTCGTCTCTCTGCAGCAGAGATATAGTGAGCAATATTTTTTAGAACATCAAACCGTAATACGTTGCAGTATTGAATCTCAATACATACATATCGTATCGGCACCTAAGTATGGTGCTAGTATAGCACGGCATGGCGCTAGTATAGCATGGCGCTAGTATAGCATGGCATGGCGCTAGTATAGCATGGCGCTAGTATAGCATGGCATGGCGCTAGTATAGCATGGCGCTAGTATAGCACGGCATGGCGCTAGTATAGCATGGCGCTAGTATAGCACGGCATGGCGCTAGTATAGCATGGCGCTAGTATAGCATGGCATGGCGCTAGTATAGCATGGCATAGCATCGCATGGCGATGGCATCGTATGGTGAGGTTCCTGGCAATTCCCAGGCCTAGTTTGTTACCACACAAAGTTAACGTACAACTTGGGTGCATACTACGCCGTAATGCGCCACCGTCATACCACACCATCATGACCCACTAAACGTAGCTTTTAGCTCTGCTATTACATATGCCACTGTAGTGCGTATGCCCTGCTATGAACAGCAATGCTACCATCCATCATCAACCATACATCATCTGTCTGGTACAGTGGTAGACTACTACAAATATTAAGTTCTGCTTTTCTGATGTATCAAATACTTATGTCATGCAATAAAATGCTAATTAATTACTTAAAAATCATACAATGTGATTTTCTGGATTTTTGTTTTAGATTCCGTCTCTCACAGTTGAAGTGTACCTATGATAAAAATTGCAGACCTCTACATGCTTTGTAAGTAGGAAAACCTGCAAAATCGGCAGTGTATCAAATACTTGTTCTCCCCACTGTATATAGAATGGTGTCGTCTGCGTAGAGGTGGATCAGGGAATCACCCGCAGCAAGAGCGACATCATTGATATATCCAGAGAAAAGAGTCGGCCTGATAATTGAACCCTGTGGCACCCCCATTGAGACTGCCAGAGGTCCGGACAACAGGCCCTCCGATTTGACACACTGAACTCTATCAGAGAAGTAGTTGGTGAACCAGGCAAGGCAGTCATTTGAGAAACCAAGGCTATTGAGTCTYCCGATAAGAATACAGTGATTGACAGAGTTGAAAGCCTTGGCCAGGTTGATGAAGACGGCTGCACAGTACTGTTTTTTTTATTGATGGCGGTTATGATATCGTTTAGTACCTTGAGCGTGGCTGAGGTGCACCCGTGACCAGCTCGGAAACCAGATTGCACAGCGGAGAAGGTACGGTGGGATTCGAAATGGTCAGTGATCTGTTTATTAACTTGGCTTTTCGAAAACTTTAGAGCGGCAGGGCAGGACGGATATAGGTCTATAACACTTTGGGTCTACAGTGTCACCCCCTTTGAAGAGGCCCCTTTGACCGTGGCAGCTTTCCAATCTTTAGGGATCTCGGACAATACGAAAGAGAGGTTGAACAGATTGGTAATAGGGGTTGCAACAATGGCGGTGGATAGTTTTAGAAAGAGGGTCCAGATTGTCTAGCCCAGCTGATTTGTACAGGTCCAGGCTTTACAGCTCTTTCAGAACATCTGCTATCTGGATTTGGGTGAAGGAGAAGCTGGGGAGGCTCGGGCAAGTAGCTGCAGGGGGGGGTGGAGCTGTTGGCCGGGGTTGGGGTAGCCAGGAGGAAAGCATGGCCAGCCGTAGAGAAATATTTTTTTAAATCGAAAATTATGGATTTATCGGTGGTGACAGTGTTACCTAGCCTCAGAGCAGTGGGTAGCTGGGAGGAGGTGCTCTTGTTATCAATGAACTTTAGTGTCCCAAAACTTTTTGGGTAGTTAGAGCTACAGGATGCAAATTCCTGTTTGAAAAAGCTAGCCTTTGCTTTCCTGACTGACTGCGTGTATTGGTTCCTGACTTCCCTGAACAGTTGCATATCACAGGGACTATTCGATGCTATTGCAGTCCTCCACAGGATTTTTTTGTGCTGGTCAAGGGCAGTCAGCTCTGGAGAGAACCAAGGGCTATATCTGTTCTTAGTTCAACATTTTTTGAAAGGGGCATGCTTATTTAAGATGGTGAGGAAATTACTTTTAAAGAACGACCAGGCATCCTTGACTGACGGGATGAGGTCAATATCCTTCCAGGATACCCGGGCCAGGTCGATTAGAAAGGCCTGATCGCAGAAGTGTTTTAGGGAGCGTTTGACAGTGATGAGGGGTGGTCGTTTGACCGCGGACCCATAGCGGATGCAGGCAATGAGGCAGTGATCGCTGAGATCCTGATTGAAAACAGCAGAGGTGTATTTTCCTAGCCACCGTGCTTCTACACCTGCATTGCTTGCTGTTTGGGGTTTTGGGCTGTGTTTCTGTACAGCACTTTGAGATATCAACTGATGTAAGAAGGGCTTTATAAATACATTTGATTGATTGATGACAGTCAAATTCCACATGACCATTTAGTTAGGCTTCCTCAAGCTCTGATGCCGCTAATGCTCACAGCATTTTTAATGTACATATTCTTATTCATTCCTTTACACTTGTGTGTATAAGGTAGTTGTTGTGAAATTGTTAGGTTAGATTACTTGTTATATATTACTGCATGGTCGGAACTAGAGGCACAAGCATTTAGCTACACTCGCATTAACATCTGCTAACCATGTGTATGTGACAAATAAAATTTGATTTAGCCTACCAAAAACTTGCTAACCGCCTGGTACTCAGCGCGCTATCGTCCCTCGGATCCCTCGGACGTCAATGCAAAAGTATTAGAAAATAAATCAAATCAAAKACTTCATGAGAGCCCATGAGCACATGTTGCGCAACATTTCAATAGGCTAGGCCTACTCTATTTATTTATCAACGTTCCTAATATAAAGCAAATATTAAAACACATTGCTTCGCTTTACAACAGAAGTATAGCCTACCTCACTGGCATGGAAAGGAACCACGGGAAAAGTACCCTCCATTCGCCATTTAAGTGCATAGATGAGACAGGTGCATGACATGGTCCATTTTAAATCTCAACAAATTTCAGATATATTATTTTGTATAGTGTACGTAAAGACAACATTAAATCAAGAATTGTCTGATGGGTGACAGTATTAGCCTATCACTTGTGAATGATGTATTATCACTTGTAAATGATGGCCAGCTTGTGCATTAAGGCAAGAAGCAGCACATGCCTTTTTTTTGCGACTTGATCAAATCAGAGTCCCACACCTCATGTAGCCTAGCCCACAGGCCTACAGTGGCTTGCGAAAGTATTCACCCCCCTTGGCATTTTTCCTATTTTGTTGCCTTACAACCTGGACTTAAAATTTATATTTTTGGGGGGGGTTGTATCATTTGATTTACACAACATGCCTGCCACTTTGAAGATGCAAAATATATATTTTATTATGAAACAAACAAGAAAGACAAAAAACTTGAGCATGCATAACTACTCACCCCCCCAAAGTCAATACTTAGTAGACCCACCTTTTGCAGCAATTACAGCTGTAAGTCTCTTGGGGTATGTCTCTATAAGCTTGGCACAGCTAGCCACTGGGATTTTTGCCCATTCTTCAAGGCAAAACTGCTCCAGCTCCTTCAAGTTGGATAAAGATTGCTGTACACCAGCAGAACCTAAGTCATACCACAGATTCTCAATTGGATTGAGGTCTGGGCTTTGACTAGGCCATTCCAAGACATGTAAATGTTTCCCCTTAAACCACTCGAGTGTCGCTTTAGCAGTATGCTTAGGGTCATTGTCCTGCTGGAAGGTGAACCTCCGTCCCAGTCTCAAATCTCTGGAAGACTGAAACAGGTTTCCCTCAATAATTTCCCTGTATTTAGCGCCATCCATCATTGTTTAAATTTTGACCAGTTTTCCAGTTCCTGCCGATGAAAAACATCCCCACAGCATGATGCTGCCACCACCATGCTTCACTGTGGGGATGGCGTTCTCGGGGTGATGAGAGGTGTTGGGTTTGCGCCAGACAAAGCGTTTTCCTTGATGGCCAAAAAGCTCAATTTCAGTCTCACCTGACCAGAGCACCTTCTTCTGTATGTTTGTGGAGCCTCCCACATGCCTTTTGGCGAACACCAAACGTGTTCGCTTATTTTTTTCTTTGAGCAATGGCTTTTTCTGGCCACTCTTCCGTAAAGCCCAGCTCTGTGGAGTGTACGGCTTAAAGTGGTCCTATGGACAGATACTCCAGTCTCCGCTGTGGAGCTTTGCAGCTTCTTCAGGGTTCTTTGGTCTCTTTGTTGCCTCTCTGATTAATGCCCTCCTTGGCCTGGTCCGCGAGTTTTGCTGGGCGGCCATCTCTTGGCAGGTTTGTTGTGGTGCCATATTCTTATAATTTTTTWATAATGGATTTAATGGTGCTCCGTGGGAMGTTCAAAGTTTCAGGTATTTTTTTTATAACCCAACCCTGACCTGTACTTCTCCACAACTTTGTCCCTGACCTGTTTGGAGAGCTCCCTGGTCTTCATGGTGCCCCTTGCTTAGTGGTGTTGCATACCCTGGGGCCTTTCAGAACAAGTGTATATATACACTGAGATCAGGTGACAGATCATGTGACACAAATGAAGTCCACCTGTGTGCAAACGAACTAATTCTGTGACTTATGAAGGTAATTGGTTGCACCAGATCTTTAGGCGCTTCATAGCAAAGGGGGTGAATACATATGCATGCACCACTTTTCCGTTTTTAATTTATAAAAAAWAAAAWAWARATATWTWTTTTCATTTCACTTCACCAATTTGGACTATTTTGTGTATGTCCATTATATGAAATCCAAATAAAATTCAATTTAAATTACAGGTTGTAATACCTCAAAATAGTAAAAACACCAAGGGGGATGAATATTTTTGCAAGGCACTGTATATGTTTTGATAAAGTTTGTATCACAACTAATGAGGCCAAATAACTCCTTGAAATTAAGCACATTAAATCAGCTTTACAACCGGTGTAGAGCGCGTTAGTTTCAAGTTTGGGGAAGATTATTTTCACCATAAAAATGCACCTTTATAATAAAGCATTACAAACATAAATTGCATTTGCGGTCACTTCTTAGTTTTCCCGGCAAATTTATTGAAATTTGGAACAATTGCGCTTATAGCCTACTGCCGTGTGCGCATTGATGCACTTATGTAAGAAATACCCTAATAGTTTATCAAAAATTTAAGCTAAATGTTCTGATCTGTTGCATCAACCTTATTGCTTTTAAAAATGATATTTGATGCAAGTGGTTGTATTAATTTGGGATCTAAATCGCATCCCACAACTGTCTCAGACTATGTTTGGAATGTTTATTTCTTGCACAGAAGGACAGGTTGACCAAGAGAATAGGTTAACTTTTGTACTATGGGGGATAGTAGATTGACATAGGCTAGCGCTTTTGCTGTTCATTAGGCCTACACATCTTGTTGGCTGACAAAAAGTAAATGTGGACAGTTCTTAAAACATCTTCAATATGCTCCTTGTAATTCACGAAGTTGCGTCCCTGATGTGTCCGTCTTCACTTGTAGCGTACTTCTTAGCTGAGATGCCTGTGAGAAGTATCCGATCACGTGACGGGCATTGGCAATTAAGAATATTGATATCTGAGAGAGCCATATGAGTGAGAGGTGCTTCAGAGCACGGTAGCTGGCAGAAGGGAATTACAATTGAAGTCGGAAGTTTACATATACCTTAGCCAAATACATTTCAACTKAATTTTTCACAATTCCTGACATTTAATACTTGTAAAAATTCCCTGTTGTAGGTCTGTTAGGATCACCACTTTATTTTAAGAATGTGAAATGTCAGAATAATAGTAGAGAGAATGATTTATTTCAGCTTTTATTTCTCTCACATTCCCAGTGGGTCCGAAGTTTACATACACTCAATTTGTATTTTGTAGCATTGCCTTTAACTTRTCTGCGCTACGGATCCCTTTAGCGGGATCATTTTCCTAAACAACCGCTGAATTGCAGGGCGCAAAATATTACTATAAATATTTATAATCATGCAATCACAAGTGAAATGTACCAAAACACAGCTTAGCTTGTTGTTAATCCACCTATCGTGTCAGATTTTGAAAATATGCTTTGCAGCGAAAGCAATTCCAAGCTTTTGTGAGTGTAGCTTTCAATGCTACAACAGCTAGCCCAAATTAGCATTGTACGAGTCAGAAAAGCAATAAAATGAATCGCTTACCTTTGATAAACTTCGGATGTTTGCACTCACGAGACTCCCAGTTACACAACAAATGTTATTTTGTTCGATAAATATTACTTTTATAACAAAAAAACGCCATTTGGTTGCGCGTTATGTTCAGAAAACCAAAGCCTCGTTCCGTTCGACGAAAATTCCAAAAGGTATCTGTTATGTTTGTAGAAACATTTCAAATGTTTTTTTAATATCAATTCTCAGGTTGTTTTAACAAACAATCGATAATATTTCAACCGGATTGTAACCTATTCAATAAAGAGAAAGAAAATGGAGAGCTACCCCTCTCGCGCGCAGGAACTAATCAGAGGACACCTGACTAGTTTTGAAAAACTCGCTCATTTTTCAAAATAAAAGCCTGAAACTATGTCTAAAGCCTGGTCACAGCCTGAGGAAGCCATTGGAAAAGGAATCTGGTTGATACCCCTTTAAAAATGGAAGAAAGACGGGCCAGGAAACACAGATAATTTTTTATTTTATTTTTTTAAATCACTTCCGGTTAGATTTCCTCAGGTTTGCGCCTGCAGAATCAGTTTTGTTATACTCACAGACAATATTTTGACAGTTTTGGAAACTTTGGAGTGTTTTATATCCTAATCTGTAAATTATATGCATATTCTACGATCTGGACCTGAGAAATAGTCCGTTTACCTTGGGAACGTTATTTAAAAAATAAAAATAAATCTGACCCCTAGCGTCAAGAGGTTAACCTCTTGAAGCTAGGGGCAGAATTTTTGTTTGGAAAAATAATGTTCCATTGTAAGCTGCCTATTTCCCAGGTCCAGATGCTAGAATATGCATATATTGACGGAGTAGGATAGAAAACTCCAAAGTTTCCAAAACTGTCAAAATATTGTCTGTGAGTATAACAGAACTGATTTTGCAGGCTAAAACCTGAGGAAATCCAACCCGGAAGTGACCTCTATTTTTGAAAAATCACTGTTCCATTGCCTGCCTTTCGTCCATTTAAAGGAATTATCAACCAGATTCCTTTTCCTGCGACTTCCTCAGGGTGTGAACAGTCTTTAGACATAGTTTCAAGCTTTTATTTTGAAAAATGAGCGAGATTAATCAAAAAGCGTCAGTGGATACACGGGTGTCCCTCCATTAGTTGTTGCGCACGACACTCATTGCTCGACATTTTCTTTCTCTCCAGTATTGAATAGTTTACAGTCCAGTTGAAATATTATCGATTATGTTAAAAACAACCTGAGGATTGATTATTAAAAACGTTTGACATGTTTTTACGACCTTTACAGATACTATATGGAATTTGTCAAGCCTTGATGACTTGCCTAAGGCTGTGGAATACTGAACATAACGCGCCAACAAATGGAGGTATTTTGATATAAAATAATATTTATCGAACAAAAGGAACATTTATTGTGTAACTGGGAGTCTCGTGAGTGCAAACATCCGAAGATCATCAAAGGTAAGCGATTCATTTTATTGCTTTTCTGGCTTTCGTGACCAATCGACATGGCTGCTAGGTGTCTTACTGTTTTGTCTAGTGATTGATAAACTCACAAACGCTTGGATTGCTTTCGCTGTAAAGCATATTTTCAAAATCTGACACGATAGGTGGATTAACACAAGCTAAACTGTGTTTTGGTATATTTCACTTGTGAATTCATGAAATAAATATTTTAGTATTTTATTTTATTTGGCGCTCTGCAATTCAGCGGTTGTTAACGAAAATGATCCAGCTAAAGGATCCGTGTGTCAAGAAGTTAAAGGCACAGTCAACTTAGTGTATGTAAACTTCTGACCCACTGGAATTGTGATACAGTGAGTTATAAGTGAAATAATCTGTCTGTAAACAATTGTTAGAAAAATGACTTGTGTCATGCATGAAGTAAATGTCCTAACCGACTTGCCAAAACTATATTTTAAACAGAAATTTGTGGAGTGGTTGAAAAACAAGTTTTAATGACTCAACCTAAATGTATGTAAACTTCCGACTTCAACTGTATAATTATTATATTCAGCCAAGGGCACAAACGGCCACTTTGGTGAAAAGGCATGGATTTTTTAGGGACATTACAGCCTATATATTTTCCGCCGGGTATGGCCTGGTGAGAATATTACAAGTGCTTGTCAAATTGTGAATGAGAGACTGATGAAGTGTGTGCAGCCTGCACAAGAAACAAATCAGAGCTCATGCCTTTCATGCAACTTTTTTCAAATCAGAGTCACATCATGCAGCCTTAGAATGTATTAAAAATAAAAAAACATACGGCCCAACATTTGGATCACAAATAAAGTTGTATAAATAACTTAAATTAAGCATACGGGAAGACGTAGATGTTTCTTTGTTAACCACTCAACACAGAATAGCCGCATGAGCGCACTTCCTTGGAAAACATTGAGAAAAAATCCTTTTATTTTATTCATGATCAATTGTATTTTTCATATTATAAAATACAAAATAATGCCACTGAATTCTAAGCAAATCTTGTCTGCTAAATGAACCAGTGTAGCCCACAGCCATATCAGGGCCTAACAAGGACAACTCAGAGTATGCTATTCTGTTCTTCTGAAACAGACTACATTTTCTTACGTTTCTTTTGACCCGTCTAAAATACATAATGGATGTATTGTTATGGTGTAGGTTATATTAAAATGATTTAGACATTTTCCAAAAGGTCTGCACCATTGGCTTGTAGGCTATGCATGGAAGCCAGGAGATGCTAAACGTGTTTACTGTATGTTAATTAACGGTCAATTACTGTGCGACCGGAAGTTATTCGCTTGACAATCACGGCTGACAAAATGTCATGACCGCCACAGCCCTAGGTGTGGTTAGTGTGTTAGTGCCCTACCGATGGACAACTGAAAAGGTCTTTCATTTACCAAATGACAGCAATGGAGTGATTTACAAAGGTAATTTCCAGATGCTGACAAGCTACAAGATGGTGATGGAGCAAACTACTGAAAGAGAGAGGTCAACCATTTATGCTTATTCAAACTTCAACAGCCATGCATAGTGACCCAACAGCATTAGAGTAACAGCCTACCTCAGCAAGCTTTACATTTCTCATTTAGCTAAACCGTTTACTGTGTACTTCTCATGAGCCATGCAGTCAGCCTTGGCCTTGAGACAGTCAATGACGACATGAACATGACAAACCACAACACCTAAGACCTAACCACCACAGCTAACAACGGATGCAAAACAAGAAAACCTGCTTCACCTGAATCAGGTTGAACGTAATTAAAGTTACAGATAGAAATACCATGAATAGAGCTGACACGATGTCATGTTCTGTTCTAACAATATATTTCTCTCTTAATGTTCATGAATGTGGCCTTGTGAATGTGGCCATAGACTTGAACCTTTCTGCTTGGCCCAGAACGATAAATATAGCTTAGCTAATCAAACTCGGTGTAACAAAAACATCCAGCTTTATTAATCCTCATTAAGGACTCCTCTGGCATGGCATGTGAAAGGGTCAGCATAAGCTTCACTTAATCAAGGAATCAATTAGAAAAAGAAAAAAATGATGAAAGGCTGTCCTTCTGCCAAAACCAACCTGCTGCCACCGATGGCTAAATTATTCGGTGCAATTAATCATGGCTAAAATGTTGACATCGGCAGACAGAGAACATCTTTCACTCCTCTCCTGTTCTCTTTTTTAGTTTTGCTAAGTAGTCTGACGAGTCTTGGGTTCTGGGCCTTATTTCAAACAGATGGTTTGAGTAATATGCAGCACACGCTGGGCACGCTCAGGAAAAATAAAATGGGTCTGTTTCTTCCACGTGGTTAGCCACCAAGAGATCTCCCTCCATGGTTAGCCACCAAGAGATCTCCCTCCACGTGGTTAGCCACCAAGAGATCTCCCTCCACGTGGTCAGACCACCAGAGATCTCCCTCCACGTGGTCAGCCACCAAGAGATCTCCCTCCACGTGGTCAGCCACCAAGAGATCTCCTCCACGTGGTCAGCCCCAAGAGATTCCTCCATGTGGTCAGCCACCAGAGATCTCCCTCGCTGATTGCTGCAGCAAGCCTTCGACTCATCCCAACAGTTTTGAAGATTATTAGCCAAATCACTTGCAGCAGGAAGCCTTCGGTTGATTATGACCACATATCACATTCTTATGGCCACCACAAATGACCATTGGCTCATTCATACCCACAAGCCTCAGTGATCGTCATCTGGAAACTTGGCAGTCCAATGGGGAATGGTTGTCTATAATTGGCGGCTTTCTTGGAGCAACATGAGGGAGTGATACCACTAATGTTATCACAGCTCCACACACAATAGCATATAGATAATTGAACTGTCAATGAAGCCACAATTTCTAGCTTTTTGACGAACCGACCAAATCAAAGTCTATTTGTACGTGCGCCGAATCAAAGTGTAGACCTTACAGTGAAATGCTTACTTACAGACTCTAACCAATAGTGCAAAAAAGGTATTAGGTGAACAATAGGTAAGTAAAGAAATAAAACAACAGTAAAAAGACAGGCTATATTCAGTAGCGAGGCTATAAAAGTAGTGAGGCTACATTTAGACACCGGTTAGTCAGGCTGATTGAGGTAGTATGTACATGTAGATATGGTTAAAGTGACTATGCATATATGATGAACAGAGAGTAGCAGCAGCCTAAAAAAAAAAAAAAGAGGGTTTGGGGGGAGGGGGGCACACAATGCAAATAGTCCGGGTAGCCATTTGATTACCTGTTCAGGAGTCTTATGGCTTGGGGGTAAAAACTGTTGAGAAGCCTTTTTGTCCTAGACTTGGCACTCCGGTACCGCTTGCCATGCTGTAGTAGAGAYAACAGTCTATGACTGGGGTGGCTGGGGTTTTTGACAATTTTTTGGCCCTTCCTCTGACACCACCTATTGTAGAGGTCCTGGATGGCAGGCAGCTTAGCCCCAGTGATGTACTGGGCCGTACGCACTACCCTCTGTAGTGCCTTGCGGTCGGAGGCCGAGCAATTGCCATACCAGGCAGTGATACAACCAGTCAGGATGGTTAATCAACATAAAAGTATGTTTTAGATCTGTCATTCTCATTGAAAGCAAGTCTAAGATGCGTTAGATACGTTCTATATGCGCTATTTCTATGCTTCTTGTTCTTAGGTTTTGTTTTTACATCTTTTACTTTTGTACACCAGCTTCAACACAACTGAAAATTCAATAATGTTGGTTTTGGAAAATACATTTCACAGGTTTAAAATGGCACAATGATTCTCTACACTATGACTATATGGACGTAAAGCCGTGTCCCGGACATTTTACATTTACATTTTTTTATTTAGCAGACACTCTTATCTAGAGCAACTCAAAGGAGCAATTAGGGATAAGTGCTTTGCTCAAGGGAGCATCGACAGATCGGATCAGGGATTCAAACCAGCGACCAGCCYGTTACTGGCCCAATGATCTTAACCGCTAGTCTACCCGAGGCCCGGACCTACTGTTTTCATCTCTCCCCCCTCCCTCACCTGCTGTCTTGACCTTTGAATGCTCGGCTATGAACAGCCAACTGACATTTACTCCCGAGGTGCTGACCTGTTGCACCCTCTACAACCACTGTGGTTATTATTTGACACTGATGGTCAGCTATGAACATTTGAACATCTTGAAAAACAATCTGGCCTTAATGGCCATTTACTCTTATAATTTCCACCCGGCCACCCCTCAGAGCCTGGTTTCTTCCTAGGTTCCTGCCTTTCTAGGGAGTTTTTCCTAGCCACTGTGCTTCTACATCTGTACTGCTTACTGTTTGGGGTTTTAGGCTGGGTTTCTGTATACATCTACTGATGTAAAAAGGGCTTTATAAATACATGTGATTGATTGATAGATACTTGCTTGTTTTGTCACAAACTGAAATTAGAAGTATTATAATTTTAGCAACCAGAAAATGGCTGAACAATTTCTGCATAGTGCATCTTTAAACACTAGTGCGCACAGTGATCTTCTTTCCTTTCAACCATCACATGGTAGGACACTGGGCTGTATTCAAATTTGATTATGAAAGCACTTTATAGCAGGACTTTCACCCAATGAATCATTCAATTCCGTCTGGTAATGGTCTCCGGGAACACATACTTTATCTTGTCATTGTAAAATGTGGGCAGCACACAAAGGTTTGTTTTTAAGCTGGTGACACAATCCATCAAACCAATATGCATAACCACAGCATTTTGAAGTCATCTTGGGCCCACATGACACAACATTACACAACGGTGGGCCTATTTAAAATTGTCATCTTTTGGCTGTCTTTCCAAGTGATGGTTGTCTTCTCCATCAGCTTTCTGTCCGGGGCCCTGGTTCTGAGAAAGTAGAGGGCTTAATAAATACCACCAGTCCCACACATTGAACACTGAGCCACTGAAGAGCCCAGGCATGGCTGCCTTACTCCTGCCCAGAGACAGAACCTCTAATCAGGTCCAGAACAACTGCATTACTGTAATGGCTACAGTCAGTAGATCAGGCCAAGGCATCCTCTGTCTCCTCCCCATGGTGACATGCCGCCTCAATGCTCTCATTTTCCAACTCGCTCCGGCTGAAAGCCACTTAAGCCCTGTGTTGAGCCACCAGAGTCCTGCCTGACCTGGGAATGTTAGCAGGGATGACACCGGCAGCGGCTGTGACCCGAAGATACAATACTAATTCAAATGGAATGCTCGCGCCTGTCAAGTGAGATTTGTACCCTCGATGGATGCAAATAGGATGCACATTTTTGCTATTCTAATTACGAGAATAACAAACAGACTAATTTCCATATTGTGAAGATTCACTTGATCAAGTTTGCAAATGCAACACCATGATAACAGTAGATGTTTTGTTCATACTTTTGTCAAATATTTACATATTTTGTAACGAAACAAATCTGAAACCGTTATATTCCATTCTGTCTCTTCAGGCTCTGTTAGGAGAAAATTGGTGTGTTAGCTGGCGTAATGACTTTCTGAGTTCGTATTAACGTGGGTGATAACAGTCTGTTAGGAGTCTGCTTCCCTGTCAGTTTGGATCGGTGCATTGCCACAGATTCGCTGTTCATGAGTTAAACATGGAGTTGTCCATTTGCAGGCTGTCACTAATGCACAGGAGGGCCACTTTCCCCTTGAGATAAATCCATACCATCACTTTAAACCATCAAAATCAGAAAACAACAGAGGAGCCTCTGGGACTAGCAGGATTCAGGAGGAGAGGAGCCTCTGGGACTAGCAGGATTCAGGAGGAGAGGAGCCTCTGGGACTAGCAGGGATTCAGGAGAGAGAGGAAGCCTCTGGGACTAGCAGGATTCAGGAGGAGAGGAGCCTCTGGACTAGCAGGATTCGGTGGCAGAATCGGTAGTTAAGTCCTAGCCATGGTGGCAGACCTCATTAAGTCCTAGCTCGGTGGCAGAGAGACAAAATGAATAAGCCACTAATCTTCTTGAGTCAATCTTTCTGGGAGATTAATGCCTGGCATCCAGTCTGTTCCATTTACAGTTTAAGAGCCAACCTGGAACACACACACCCCATGCCGTAATCCTCCAGATACATTGTCCAGAAGTCACACACACACCCATCCGTATCCTCCAGATACATTGTCCAGAAGTCACACACACACCCCATCCGTATCCTCCAGATACATTGTCCAGAAAGTCCACACAACACCCCATCCGTATCCTCCAAGTACATTGTCCAGAAGTCACACACACACCCCATCCGTATCCTCCAGATACATTGTACGAAGTCACACACACACCCCCATCCGTATCCTCACGATACTTGTCCAGAAGTCACACACACCACCCCATCCGTATCTCTCCAGATACATTGTCCAGAAGTCACACACACACCCCATCCGTATCCTCCAGATACATGTCCAGAACGTCACATCACATTTCCATCCGTATCCTCCAGATACATTGTCCAGAAGTCACACACACCCCATCCGTATCCTCCAGATACATTGTCCAGAAGTCACACACACACACACCCCATCCGTATCCTCCAGATACATTGTCCAGAAGTCACACACACACACACACACTTCACCACTCACGGTCAAAGCCATACAGTACAGAAAGTGTGAACATGAAGCTGCCATAGTTATATCACTGGTGGACAGGACATAAAATCAGTCATGGTTCTTACGAGAGGTGTAATTAACCCGTAGGGTTCTACAGCTGCTAGTCTATAATCTTGACCTCTGGAATGATCCATTCTGATGTGTCGGCCCACTGTGTCAGTTCACCTTGACCTCTGGAACCACAGTGATTCCTATGTCATCACAAGGGTCCCCCCTGCCTTGTGTGGCATCACCTCTGGAATGCAACAGAGATTTAACATCCCACAGGACCTGGTATGCACACTGATTACGCCATGAAACATGACTGCGGGATTGCTGGTGGGGATTTTATTGCTCGTTGTAACCAGACATAATTGCATTTGATAGCTAGCTTACTGAATGCCGACTGCTCATGCAATTATAACTCAGCCAAAAGGGCCAAGTATAGGGTGGGTTTCTTGAACGCTGCTAGTATAGGCACATGGTTATTCTCTTTTCACAGAAATGCAACGAAAGCATCATGAGTTCAATCTCAGTTGAGGGGATGAACATCATTTTTAGCGGTTGAGGCTGCATGCAGTCACACAGGCGGTTTCTGACCCTCAAATGAGCCTACATGTGGCAGAAAACAGGGTGAAGCAAATATGCTGTGGACAAATAAGCATCTTTGTTACTCAGATTATGAATTTAGCACAAGATACTTTTCTATTGTGAGGAGATAAACAAGGCTTTAGTCTCTTAAACAAATATGTTATCATAGAGCCCAACAAAATCCCAAGGCAATGAATACATTTGAAAGATTCTATAATGAAGTACAAAACAAGGTTAATTAGTTAAATTAACTTACCATTTAGTACCAAGGATGTAGTCATTTGATCAGGACCTTGTAATAAGAGGCAAGAAAGTGGTGCAGTGCAGAAGCTAAAGCAAATAATTTTGGAAAGAGTTCTGGACTACATCTCATTACTGGGAAGCATTTGCAGTGGACTCTTCCATGGCTTCAGACCCAGAAAAGGGTCTGACGTGTTAAACATGGAGTGTTTAATTTTCATCCGAGTGGAGAAGTGCAACTGAAGCACAAAATGAGTCTAATGCCGACTAGAAATTACAATAAGCAGCATTTTAGATCTGCGTTTACAAAAACGCAGCAAGATAGTTATGCGTTTTTCCTGCATGAAAAACAAAGAATTATGAGTTAGGGCAACCCCTAAGTTTAACTTGCAAGTTCTCAGTAAGTAGCTGAATTAATACGGTATTGTGTTAGCTATCTGCCATGTTTTATTAGTCAGAGCCCTTTGGATGAGTCCTGTACAGCTGCCACTGCAGCTTGATTTCCTTGCGTTTTTCCCCTCTCTGTTCTCAGACAGTSTGCTCCTCCCCCATCTTCTCTGAGCAGAGCAAGCAGGCCCGTTGCCCTAGTGAATACACAGTACTGTTCTTCCTGCACAATGCCTCTCGTTCACATTCGCTTGTAAAATGTTCAAACTCACCAAAAATGACATTTGGTAGCTCCTGTATAACCTGGATTGCCTTGTCTTTGCAATACCTTTATTTTCGATGACGCTCGAAGGCATATTTAGTTAGCAGCCTCTATGGAAATGTGATATTACTTTTGCAAATGTTGTTAGCATTCTGTTAATAGACTACTAGAGGGCTTTTATTTGTTGCATTTTGGGCACCCCCTTGTGTACTAAGCCAGTAATACCGTAAATCCCGATGTGAGAGACGCACGSTATGACAATATAAAAATATGGATACCGCCCAACCTTATTTCCAAAAACATTGTTTTTAGTTGATGAGTAACAGCTTTATTTAAAATCACAGATTGGAGGAAGGGCATTGAGGAAGGGCATTGACCACACCTTTCATTCACATGACAATTACCCATTCTTTAAGGCTGAATTGCCTGAATTGACAGTCAGTCACCCACCAATGTGACGCATTACTGCTGGAGGACAAGCGGCTGACTGACTGTGTTACCATGTGAGAGAGAGAACAGAACCCTCTTTATGAAGGAGATTTGGTAGTCGTCTTTTGAAGCACTAGGTTTACAGTAAAATATCACAAACTACAGTATCCTAATCCTGTTTAATGTTTTTTTTATCCTTTAAGTATGATCATTTATTTAATACATTTTGTTTTTAATATAAAAAAGGGTAACAACCGCTCAACAGTATAGTGCTGAAAAAGTACTTTTAAAAGTTAAAAGTGCAAATCAATCCCAGAACAACAGCAAAGGACCTTGTGAAGATGCTGGAGGAAACAGGTACAAAAGTATCTATATCCACAATAAAACAAGTCCTATATTGACATAACCTGAAAGGCCGCTCAGCAAGGAGGAAGCCACTGCTCCAAAACCACCATAAAAAAGCCAGACTACAGTTTGCAACTGCACATGGAGACAAAGATAGTACTTTTTGGAGAAAACAAAAATAGAACTGTTAGGCCATAATGACCATCGTTATGTTTGGAGGAAAAAGGGGGAGGCTTGCAAGCCGAAGAACACCATCCCAACCGTGAAGCACGGGGGTGGGCAGCATCATGTTGTGGGGGTGCTTTGCTGCAGGAGGGACTGGTGCACTTCACAAAATAGATGGCATCATGAGTAAGTACAATTTTTGGCTATATTGAAGCAACATCAAGACACCAGTCAGGAAGTTAAAGCTTGGTTGCAAATGGGTCTTCCAAATGGACAATGATTCCAAGCATACTTCCAAAGTTGGCTTAAGGACAACAAAGTCAAGGTATTGGAGTGGCCATCACAAGGCCTGACCTCAATCCTATAGGAAATTTGTGGGCAGAACTGAAAAAGTGTGTGCGAGCAAGGAGGCCTACAAACCTGACTCAGTTACACCAGCTCTGTCAGGAGGAATGGGCCAAAATTCTTGATGAAAACCTGCTCCACAGCACTCAGGACCTCAGACTGGGGTGAACGTTCACCTTCCAACAGGACAACAACCCTAAGCACACAGCCAAGACAATGCAGGAGTGGCTTCGGGACAAGTCTCTGAATGTCCTTGAGTGGCCCAGCCAGAGCCCAGACTTGAACCTGATTGAGTATTTCTTGGGAGACCTGAAAATAGCTGTGCATCAACTCTCCCCATCCAACCTGACAGAGCGTGAGAGGATCTGCAGAGAAGAATAGGAGAAACTCCCCAAATACAGTTGTGCCAAGCTTGTAGCGTCATACTCAAGACTCGAGGCTGTAATTGCTGCCAAATGTGCTTCAACAAAGTACTGAGTACAGGGTCTGAATACTTATGCAAATGTGATATATCTATATATATAAATAAATAAATGTGCAAACATTTCTAAAAAAAAAAAAAAACTGTTTTTCCCTTTGTCATTATGGGGTATTGTGTTTAGATTGAGGGGGAAAAACAATTATCCATTTTATAATAAGGCTGTATCCTAACAAAATGTGGAAAAGGTCAAGGGGTCTGAATACTTTCCGAAGGCACTGTATGTATGAGTGTGTGTGTGTATATATATAAAAATAAAATAAAAACCCTGGAAAGAATACTATAGGTGTGTCCAAAATGTTGACTGGTACTGTGTGTGTGTGTGTGTGTGTGTGTGTGTGTGTGTGTGTGTGTAAATAATAGATATACACTCAAATGTTTGGACACACCTACAGTACTCATTCCAAGGTTTCTTTATTGTACTATTTTCTACATTGTAGAACAGTTAAGACATTAAAACTATGAAATAACACATATGGAATCATGTTGTAACCAAAAGTTTCAAAAATCAAAATATATTTTATATTTGAGATTTTTCAAAGTAGCCACCCTTTGCTTGATGACAGCTTTGCAGACTCTTGGCATTRTCTCAACCAGCTTRATGAGGTAGTCACCTGGAATGCKTTTRAATMAACAGGTGTGCCTTMTTAAAAGTTAATTTGTGGAATTTCTTTCCTTCTTAATGCATTTGAGCCAATCAGTTGTGTTGTGACAAGATGAGGTTAGTAGACAGAAAATAGGGCTATTTGGTAAAAGACCAAGTCCATATTTATGGCAAGAACAGCTCAAATAAGCAAAGCGAAACGACAGTCCATCATTACTTTAAGACATGAAGGTCAGTCAATATGTCTTTGTGAGARGCAGAGTAGGTGAACGGATGATCTCCGTGTGTGTGGTTCACACCAAGAAGCATGGAGGATGTATGATGGTGTGGGGGTGCTTTGCTGGTGACACTACCTGTGATTTATTTAGATTTCAAAGGCACTCTTAACCAGCATGGCTACCACAGCATTCTGCAGCATTACGCCATCCCATCTGCTTTGCGCTTAGTGGGACTATCATTTGTTRTTCAACAGGACAATGACCCAAAACACACCTCCATGCGGTGTAAGGGCTATTTGACCAAGAAGGACAGTGATGGCGTGCTGCATCAGATGACCTGGCCTCCACAATCACCTTAAAGTGAAATGCTTACTTACGAGCCCCGAACTGACAATGCCGTTTCAAAAAATATGGATAAAAATAAGAGATAATAGTAACAAGTAATTGAAGAGGAGCAGTAAAAAATAACAATATATACAGGGGGGTACAGAGTCGATATGCGGGGGCACTGGTTAGTTGAGGTAGTATGTACATGTAGGTAGAGTTAATTAAAGTGACTATGCATAGATGACAACAGAGAGCGGCAGTGGTGTGGAGAGGGGGGGGGGCAATGTAAAATAGTCTGGGTAGCCATTTGACTAGATGTTCAGGAGTCTTATGGCTTGGGGTAGAAGCTGTTAACCTTTTCTCAATAGGGGGCGCTGTTTTCACTGGAGCCAGTGGATTTGGCGACGAGTATGAAGCGAGGGCCAGCCAACGAGAGTGTACAGGTCGCAGTGGTGGGTAGTATATGGGGCTTTGGTGACAAAACGGATGGCACTGTGATAGACTGCATCCAATTTATTGAGTAGGGTTTTGGAGGCTATTTTGTAAATGACATCACCAAAGTCGAGGATTGGTAGGATGGTCATTTTACAAGGGTATGTTTGGCAGCATGAGTAGGAGGATGCTTTGTTGCGGAATAGGAAGCCAATCTAGATTTAACTTGGATTGGAGATGTTTGATGTGAGTCTGGAAGGAGAGTTTACAGTCTAACCAGACACCTAGGTATTTGTAGTTGTCCACATATTCTAAGTCAGAGCCGATCCAGAGTAGTGATGCTGGACAGGCGGGCAGGTGCAGGCAGCGATCGGTTGAAGAGCATGCATTTAGTTTTACTTGTATTTAAGAGCAATTGGAGGCCACGGAAGGAGAGTTGTATGGCATTGAAGCTCGCCTGGAGGGTTGTTAACACAGTGTCAAAAGAAGGGCCAGAAGTATACAGAATGGTGTTGTCTGCGTAGAGGTGGATCAGAGAATCACCAGCAGTAAGAGCGACATCATTGATGTATACAGAGAAGAGAGTCGGTCCAAGAATTGAACCCTGTGGCACCCCCATAGAGACTGCCAGAGGCCCGGACAACAGACCCTCCGATTTGACACACTGAACTCGATCAGAGAAGTAGTTGGTGAACCAGGCAAGGCAATCATTAGAGAAACCAAGGCTGTCGAGTCTGCCGATGAGGATGTGGAGATTGACAGAGTCAAAAGCCTTGGCCAGGTCAATGAATACGGCTGCACAGTATTGTTTCCTATCTACGGTAGATATCTCCGGGTCTGATTTTATTTAATAGATGTGATAAAAACATCATAAAGTCGTTTTTTTCAACCGAGTTGTATCAGTTTATTGAACGTTAATTGCGAGTTTTGGAATTTTCTTTTCTTTGCGTGAGGTGAAGTTGGGCACGTTTGCGCCACATGGCTAGCTATGGTTGCTAATTCGACAGGAGAAGAAGACATTCTAAAACCAAACTACGATTATTCTGGACCAAGGACTCCTTGTACAAGATTCTGATGGAAGCTCAGCAAAAGTAGGAACCATTTATGATGTTATTTCGTATTTCTGTGGAAAATGTTTAGTTCTATTTTCCGCCCTTATTGCGGGCGCTGTCTCGCTATAACGTAAGCTGTTTGTTATGGTAAAGTTATTTTTAAAAATCTAACARGGCGATTGCATTAAGAACTAGTGTATCTTTCATTTGCTATCCAACATGTTTTTTTTTTGTTAAAGTGAGTTATTTGGTCAGATTAGGTGAGTGTCAGAAATATATCCGGAGATTCTGGGAAAAAGTTGCTACATTTTCACAATGTATAACCACGGATTTCAGCTCTAAATATGCACATTTTCGAACAAAACATAAGTGTATTGTATAACCTGATGTTATAGGACTGTCATCTGATGAAGTTTGTCAAGGTTAGTGAATAATTTTATATCTTTTGCTGTTTTTTTGCGATCGCTACCTTTTGCTGCTGATAAATGCGGTTGTGTGTTTGGCTATTGTGGTAAGCTAATATAATGCTTTATTGTGTTTTCGCTGTAAAACACTTTAAAAAATCGGAAATATTGGCTGGATTCACAAGATGTTTATCTTTCATTTGCTGTACACCATGTATTTTTCGGATATGTTTTATGATGAGTATTTAGGTATTTCACGTTGCTCTCTGTAATTATTCTGGCTGCTTCGGTGCTATTTGTGATTGTAGCTGCAATGTAAAACTATGATTTTATACCTCAAATATGCAAATTRTTCGAACAAAACATAGATTTATTGTATAACATGTTATAAGACTGTCATCTGATGAAGTTGTTTCTTGGTTAGTGACTAATTATATCTCTATTTGGTCGGTTTTGTGATAGCTACCTATGCGGTAGAAAAATTGTGAAAATATGCGGTTGAGTCTTTTGCTATTGTGGTTAGCTAATAGAAATACATAGTGTTTTCGCTGTAAAACATTTTAAAAATCGGAAATGATGGCTGGATTCACAAGATGTGTATCTTTCATTTGGTGTCTTGGACTTGTGATTTCATGATATTTATATGCTAGTATTTACTTGTGGCGCTATGCTAGGCTATGCTAGTCAGCTTTTTACTGATGAGGATGCTCCCGGATCCAGGATGAGTACCAAGTACGCACTACCCTCTATAACGCCTTGCGGTCTTAGGCCGAGCAGTTGCCATACCAGGTAGGGATGCAACCAGTCCGGATGCTCTCGATGGTGCAGCTGTAGAACCTTTTGAGGATCTGAGGACCCATGCCAAATCTGTTTTAGCCTTTATTTAACTAGGCAAGTCAGTTAAGAACAAATTACTATTTACAATGACAGCCTACCCCGGCCAAACCCTAACCCGGATGACGCTGGGCCAATTGTGCARCGCCCTTAGACTCCATCACCAGAGCGATAGACAGAGAAAGACCGGGTACATATTTGTATATTTAGTGTGAGAGAAAATATTTTCTAAAGGGACTCTTGATCTAAACGTCTGCCCCGTCGGTGTAAACATCACAGAGCTTGGCTTCCTGAACTCGTTAGCAACTCACCTTTCATCTCATATTAATATTGTCCATCAAACAGAAAGTGTATTTTGTTTAAAATCTATTAATTATTTTAGATTAGTGACGATAAAAACCATCTCAATGTGCTACAGCGATGAAACCACTCTCTCCTGCTGCGTTACGATGGAAGTATTCCAGGCATATGTTGTTAGTGGCTGTGACATAGGGTTCAGCCAGGAGTTGATGGACAGTCGGAAGAGCAAAGGAAATGGTAGGAGGGACAGCCCAGCTTCAAGTGGTGTCAGATTTCACATCCTGCTTCACACAGGCAGAGGAGACATACTCCGGGGGCCTTAAGAATCAGGGCTACCGCTCAATGCGATAGCCCCTATGGTGTCCCCAAAATATGGACTTAGATTTCATTTGACATGCTCCTATGAACTTCACATGTTGGTGCTCATGGAACCTTTTACATGGAAATGACCTGTTATGACTGATATTAGTTTGATACATCTTTCACATTTTCTCAGGGCTTCTTAGCCTCTATGGGGCAGCTAGATATGATTGCAGCAGTCAGATATGAGGGATCAGGATAGCACTATCATCTTGTCCGTGATCCAGCCAGAACCACGCACATCCCCAAAACAGGGGACTTTAGATCTAAGAGTCAAAGTATCATTATGTTACTGTGGAATTGCCAAACTGCTCTGCTCAGACAAGCATCATGTGAGTCTCCTGGTCGTCTGGGGGACGAAGGGAAAGCTGTTACTGAACTGGCAGACAATATTTTATGCTGTCTCTAAATAACTGACTGACAGGCAAGCAGGCTTACCAAGAGACCTGGTGCTACGGATGTAGAGTGGCAGGTGTATACACATCAGGTGTGAAGGCAGATCAAAGTTTAAAAAAAATACTATGTTGAGTTAGCTACATATTGAGTGTGTGACAGAKGGTCCAATTTACTTTTGGATGTTTCAGTCATAGTCCCCATTTACCTCAAAAGCCTGTCATTTTCTGCAGGTCTAATGAAAAGTGATTCTGCCACTGCCCTCCTGGTTATTTCAGGTGTGCAGGAGGCATGCTGCTACAGCTCACTGAGTGGCAGTTCAAAACCAAAGGCCTGGCATTTTGAAGATAAAAGGTCTTGCCTCGCTGACTGTAATGATCAATGGAGCAGGAAGCTTCACTTGTGCATTTTCCAGCCTCGTCAGTTCATAGCTTGYTTAGCTTGACCAGCATTTGATTAGCTTGACCAATACTTTCTGAATTAAAGCCTTTGTCAGGTTTGTTCAAAGGATTAGTGGGAAGGAAAATACAAGCATCTGTGTTAACTAATGTTTTTAACATTACAGGCGTGTAGGGGCTCCACTAAGGCTCCATCACTGTTTTTATCATATCATACAGGTGAAGAAGCTGCCGCACTTTTGAAAATGTGTCTAAGAGTGACATCTTAAAAGATAAACAACTTGCAGTGCTTTGGACTGTCATGCTGTCACCCGCTAGCCAAACATCAAGCTAAAATGTCAAATCTGTAATGGCAGCCCAAAAAAACCTAACAATGACAAAGATTCTTCTTGTCCGCTGTCATCTCCACTAGCACATGACTAGAAGTTAAGTTCAATGGCTGCATTAAATGGGTGAGGTACATTCTTCATACCCTTTAGGACTAAAAACAGCCCATACTAAGCTGATTTATAGAAAAGGGGAGGATAAATTCTACCACAATTCACTGCACCAGCCCTTCAATTGGGAATTTTCCAATCAAATCAAAGTTTATTGGTCGCATACACAGTTTGGCAGATGTTATAGTGGGTGCAGCTAAATGATTGTGTTACTCGTCCCGAACACCGCTGTAAAAATGTCAAACAAGTAGGTATTTTGAGGCCACATGTTAGGCTATATTGAGTCAGCTCAGCCACATACTGACATACGGAAACGATTCCCCACGAAATAAAACCACTGCATTACATCTACCACGTCTATTCAGAAGCTCAAAAATGCACTCTGAAATATTTTCAGTGTTCTCGCTTGGCTCACAGTGATACTGCAAACGGAATGCCGAATGTTGGTCTTCTATCCTAACTGAAGCTTTACCATTGGTGAAATGGTGCCCAATCATCTCATTGCAAATCAATTCCAAATAGGCCAATACTAATACACCTTTATTACATCCTGAAGAAGTCAAGAATTCAAACAAACACCTTGTTGTACAATTATTCAGAGAATTGTAAATACTTAGGACACAAAATAGCTCCAATAAGTTGTTCAGTTGGACATTAAATTGATCGAGATCTCAGCAGCACAGCAAGTTGGATACTCACTAGGGAGATGAACTGAGAGCAGCGGTGGCAGCAACCTGAGCCATCTGAGAAGAATCCCTGCTACGGAAGACTACTACAGCTCTACCCTCAGGGCAGGGACCAACACACACTGCCTGGACTAACACCAGACCCAGCCAGGCAGGGATTTCAAATCATCTGAAGGAGGGGCTTTTTTCTGTGCGTTTCAAATTGCTTCACTTCAAAGTAAAATAAACCATTGAGGGTGATAAACTAGGAGAGCTCTGACTGTGCTAGCTGGCCTTCCCCTACCAAAGTGTAGCAGAGTTGGGAGCCCACTGCGTGCAGAAGCCCTCCATAATG
The DNA here is from genome assembly GCF_002910315.2 of Salvelinus sp. IW2-2015. NCBI lineage: Eukaryota > Metazoa > Chordata > Actinopteri > Salmoniformes > Salmonidae > Salvelinus > Salvelinus sp. IW2-2015. Next base: position 68,351,390 of record NC_036858.1, on the reverse strand, counting down.
CTCCCTGCTGAAACTAAAGACTCTGCAGAGCAAACTGTGAGATGTCACTCTGGCATGCAAGGCTAAGAAGGAAGCAACTCAATGGGGCAATTGTGTGTGCTGGCCCATTGCCCGGACCCCCATCTGCATGAGGAAACCAGACTGCAAAGTCCGGGGAGTACAAGTGAAACCAGACTGCAAAGTCCGGGGAATACGAGTGGAACCAAGACTAAAGCAACCCAAACTAGCCATCAACACCACCCTGCTGGCAGCAGTAAGACTTGGAGAAGATGTGTGGCACAAGAATAGCCATGTCTTAACTGGAGCATCACCTTTTGGAGGATCGAATGCACTTTATCCTTTTGGAGGCTCACGTAATGTCTAGGCCTACCAGCTACAATTGACTAGGAACACCATAGAAGCACAGCCAGCCCATACTAAATTACCAAATATTTCATAAATATTCCAGCTAACTAAGCGAAAAAAAGAGCTAACTGAAAAACCAGGCTGATTTACAAGATGCTTTTGTTAACCGCTCACATTACATCCCTCAGTTGCCTCGCTTCTTCCCAACCGACACAGACATCGTTTTATGTTCAGCAGGGCACATAGTAAAAGCAGATGTTCCACTCGGCACCGTGCCATTCTATAAGTGGCCTGAGTGAGAGATGTAGCGGGTCAGAGATACAAGAGTTCTGAGGACGCTCACTGACAATCAGACCCTTCATAATAAAGCTGGCGAGAGGAAACAAGGACATCTAATGACAGCCTCTCCTTGGCTTCTCCATCATTCCCATAGCCACTCACACACAATGATGTCGCTCTTGCTGCTGGTGATTCTCTGATCCACCTCTACGCAGACACCATTCTGTATACTTCTGGCCCRTCTTTGGACACTGTGTTAACTAACCTCCAGACAAGCTTCAATGCCATACAACTCTCATTCCGTGGCCTCCAACTGCTCTTAAACGCAAGTAAAACAAAATGCATGCTCTTCAACCGATCGCTGCCCTCACCTGCCCGCCCGTCCAGCATCACTAGTCTGGACGGTTCTGACTTAGAATATGTGGACAACAACAAATACCTAGGTGTCTGGTTAGACTGCAAACTCTCCTTCCAGACTCATTAAGAATCTCAAATCCAAAATTAAATCTAGAATTGGATTACTATTTTGCAACAAAGCCTCCTTCACTCATGCTGCCAAACACACCCTCATAAAACTGACCATCCTACCGATCCTTGACTTCGGCAATGTAATTTAGAAAATAGCCTCCAACACTCTACTCAGCAAATTGGATGCAGTCCATCACAGTGCCATCCGTTTTGTCACCAAAGCCCCATATACTACCCACCACTGCGACCTGTATGCTCTCGTTGGCTGGCCCTCGCTTCATACTCGTCGCCAAACCCACTGGCTCCAGGTCATCTATAAGTCTTTGCTAGGTAAAGCCCCACCTTATCTCAGCTCACTGGTCACCATAGCAGCACCCACCCATAGCACGTGCTCCAGCAGGTATATCTCACTGGTCACCCCCAAAGCCAGTTCTTCCTTTGACCGCCTTTCCTTCCAGTTCTCTGCTGCCAATGACTGGAACGAACTGCAAAAATCACTGAAGCTGGAGACGCATATCTCCCTCACTAGCTTTAAGCACCAGCTGTCAGAGCAGCTCACAGATCACTGCACATAGCCCATCTGTAAATAGCCATCTACCTCATCCCTGCACTGTATTTATTTATTTATTTATCTTGCTCCTTTGCACCCCAGTATCTCTACTTGCACATTCATCTTCTGCACATCGACCATTCCAATGTTTAATTGCTATATTGTAATTACTTTGCCACCATGGCCTATTTATTGCCTTACCTCCCTTATCTTCCCTCATTTGCACACAATGTATATAGACTTTCTTCTACTGAATTATTGACTGTACGTTTGTTTATTCCATGTGTAACTCTGTGTTGTTGTATGTGTCGAACTGCTTTACTTTATCTTGGCCAGGTCGCAGTTGTAAATGAGAACTTTTTCTCAAATAGCCTACCTGGTTAAATAAAGGTGAATAGTTAAAATAATAATAATAATAATAATAATAAGACACACCCAGGGGAGAGCCTCTCCTTGGCTTCTCTCTCCTTCCCATAGCCAACCTGGTGACAGCCTCTCCTTGGCTTCTCTCTCATTCCCAAAAGCCAACCTGGTGACAGCCTCTCCTTGGCTTCTCTCTCCTTCCCATAGCCAACCTGGTGACAGCCTCTCCTTGGCTTCTCTCTCATTCCCATAGCCAGCCTGGGACTGGCCTACATGCACCACAGAACATGTTCTGGCTGACTAATCTTTCCATTACAGGTCAAATGTAGTTCATTTTCATGTTTATTAGTATCCGACACAAAACTCAGTTGCTATAGAAAACATTTTAAACTTGGGAATGGAGATGACTTAATTTTCTGAACAAGACTTCACATGAAATTGACACCAACCCCTGATATGAATCACAAAATCGAATTTTCTGTGCTTTGGCATATTAAAGCAGCGGCAAGTAGTCTAGTAGTTCACGTCGCTCTCTCAGGTATAATCTACTAGTCCTAGTCCGGTTGCAAAATTCTCTCTCATTATTGGGCAATGTTTTCACGTCATTCCTGCCCATAGGTTAGGGTTAGGTCATGCTGCCAAAATGCCAGAAAGCATTGTTCACCAAAAGAACACAGAGTGAGTAACGAACTGGACTGAATGAGCAGGTCAGAGTTATCCCAGGATGGACTGACTGAGCAGGTCACAGAGTTATCCCATATTCCTGCCATGAGCACTGTGCGAGGAAGTGATAACACGGGTTAAGCCACAAAAAGACTCAAGTGCCCAACTCAGCCGTGCAGTAATCTAATACCACACTCCCCATCTCTTGCTCTGCCCATGGGGAGATAGAGAAAAAAAAGGAAGTGTGACAAGTGAGGAGACAATGCCCCTCTCCACACCAAGAAATGGAAGTCCATCTGTGCCTCCTCTCAGTCAGTGGCCCCAGCTGTGCCTCCTCTCAGTCAGTGGCCCCGGCAGTGTGGGAGTCACACAGACACATGTGCAGTGGAGCGTTACCCACAGTTCAACCCATGAGGGCCACCTCCTCTAGGGAATGCAGTTCCTGAAGGTCAGTGATCAAACCTGCTCCAGCTGGGCCCAGGCAGGGTAGGGGGATGGAAGTATGCCAGAGCACTGTCATCAAAGTAAAAGTCTTCAGAAGACACATTTTCATTAACTCACAGGTTAGGGGAGGAGTAAACTAGAGATGAATTATGGTTGAAGAATGACCCTGTCAATTGATGTCCTGTCAGGCACGGTAGGATGAGCAAAGCTGTTAACTTCACTAGGGTAGGGGGCAGTATTTTCACTTCCGGATGAAAAGCGTGCCCAAAGTAAACTGCCTGCTACTCAGGCCCAGAAGCTAGGATATGCATATAATAGAAAACACTCTAAAGTTTCCAAAACTGTTAAAATAATGTCTGTGAGTATAACAGAACTGATTTGGCAGGTGAAAACCTGAGAAAAATCCATCCAGGGAGTGGTATTTTTTTATGTTTGTAGTTTTCTATTGAATTCCATTACAGTATCCATTGACTTAGGACTGAAATTGCACTTCCTATGGCTTCCACTAGATGTCAACAGTCTAGAAATTGTTTCAGGCTTGTATTCTGAAAAACGAGGGAGTAAGACCTCTCTGAATGAGTGGACACTACAGTGTCCGAGCCTTTCTTGTTTACCTTTTATATTGACAACGTTTTTGTCCGGTTTAAATATTCTTGATTATTATGACTAAAAACAACCTGAGTATTGATTATAAACATCGTTTGACATGTTTCTACGAACTTTACGGATACTATTTGGATTTTTCGTCTGCCTGTTGTGACAGCGTTTGAGCCTGTGGATTACTGAACAAAACTAGCGAACAAAGGTTATTGGATATAAACATGGACTTTATTGAACAAAACAAACATTTATTGAGTAAATGGGAGTCTTGTGAGTGCAACCATATGAAGATCATATGGCTTTCGCCGTAAAGCCTTTTTGAAATCTGACACAGCGGTTGGATTAACAAGAAGTTTATCTTTAAGCTTATGTATAACACTTGTATCTTTTATGTATGTTTATTATGATAATTTCTGTTTTGTTGAATTTCACTCAGCAATTTCACCGGATGTTGTTTGAGACATAGGATTACTGAACAAAACGGAGGTTTTTGGATATAAAGAGGGACTTTATTGAACAAAACAAACATTTATTGGGTAACTGGGAGTCTGTGAGTGCAACCATATGAAGATCAAAGGTAAGTGATTAATTTTATCACTATTTCTGACTTTTGTTACTCCTCTACTTGGCTGGCTACTGTTTGTAATGATTTGTCTGCTGGGCGCTGTTCTCAGATAGTCGCATGGTATGCTTTCACCGTAAAGCCTTTTTGAAATCTGACACCGTGGTTGGATTAAGTATTTCTGTTTTTGAAGCTCTGCAATTTTACTGGATGTTGGCCAGGGGGGACGCTAGCGTCACACGTACCCAGGTGAGGCTAATATTTGCTTAAATACAACACGTTTTTAATAGGGATGCATGATATAGTCGGTGAGCATATCGGAATCGGACGATATTAGCTAAAAATGCCAACATCAGCCCGATGTCTAGTTTAACGCCGATGTGCAAAACCGATGTCAAAGCTGACGTGCATACCTAATATAACGTAGGTAGATGATGTAATGACGCCACGAAAAATACAGCGCTACACAATTTCACCCGGCCAACGTCCGGGTGAAATTGCAGAGTGCAAAATTCAAACTACAGTATTAAAAATATTTAACTTTCAGAAAATCACAAGTGTAATACATCAAAATAAAGCGAAAGCATACGATTATCTGAGGACAGCGCCCCGCATACAAAACCATGAAAAACATATTTCAACCAGGCAGGTGCGACACGAAAGTCAGAAATAGCGATATAATAAATGCCTTACCTTTGATGATCTTCTTCTGTTGGCACTCCAAAAGGTCCCAGTTACATCACAAATGGTCCTTTTGTTCAATAATGTCCTTCTTTATATCCATAAAAACTCAGTTTAGCTGGCGCGCTTCAGTCAATAATCCACCCAGTTTCCCTCCATCAAAATGCATACAAAAGGAATCACAAATATTACTAATAAACTTTTCCAAACAAGTCAAACATTTATAATCAAACCTTAGGTACCCTWATACGTAAATAAACTATAACATTAAGACGGAGAATTGTTATTGTCTTTACCGGAGAAAAATAACAAAGAACGCGCTCTCTTCCACGCGCTTGGAAACCATACAGCCAAAATGGGAGCCACCTAGAAAAACTACAATTTCTGGCTCATTTTTCCAAAAACCAGCCTGAAACTCTTTCTAAAGACTGTTGACATCTATTGGAAGCCCTAGGAACTGCAATCTGGGAGGAKTTCGCCTTAAAATAAAAAGTGACAGCCATTGAAAATCGTGGTAGGCTGAATTCGTTTTTTGGGGGGGGTGGTTTGTCCTCGGGGTTTCGCCTGCCATATCAGTTCTGTTATACTCACAGACATTATTTTAACAGTTCTGGAAACTTCAGAGTGTTTTCTATGCAAATCTACCAATTATATGCATATCCTAGCTTCTGGGCCTAACAGGCAGTTTACTTTGGGCACGCTTTTCATCCGGACGTGAAAATACAGCCCCCTACCCAAGAGAGGTTAACGCCAAGATAATGGAATTCATTGACCTTTACAATCGTGGATGATGTTGGCTTTTGCCGACTGGTCGAGCCCCGGTACAAACTCTTTTTCAGTTGTTGCCCTACCGGAGTTGCAGTATTGTTGAAACTCACATCCATGAGCTTCTTGCTATGGGCGTCACAGCTATTAGCTTCACGACTGACATTTGGACCAGCGATGTCAGCCTCATGAGCATGCCGAGTCTGACAAGGATTTCGTACTGAGGAAATCCGTATTGCATGCTGAAGAACGTCCTGGTTCTCATACCGCTGCGGCCATTTGAAATGGCATTTGAGAACATGTTTAAAACATGAACACACTCCTAGTGCCATTCGAACAACTGTCTGGAGAAATAAGCTAGTCAACTGTGTCTGCAGCAGACGTGATACCCTCTGTCATGGCATTGAAATGCCTGCTCAACAAAACTGCCGACACAGACAGTTAGGGTAAAACTTGCAAAAGTACTTGAGGCTGTGAACAAGCAATTCGGTGGCATTCTCTCTGAGCCTCTTTACTGTGTCGCCACCATGCTTGATGTTAGGTACAAGGACCGCTACCCCGATGCAGACAAGAAACAGGGTTTACGTGAAATGTTACATACACAGCTGGACAAGCTGGAAACAGACACAGTGACAGTGTGCACAGAGGAAGAGAGGCCACGGACAGAGTGCTGAAACTTGTATGATGAAATCCTGGTTGCGAATGAAACGACTGAACAACGAAACAGCACAGCAAGTAAGTGAAAGAAATAGGTTTTGATTATGTTTTACTGGTAATGGGGACATACGTAAATGCCAACAAAATAACTTTTTGGTCAGCGTGGTGTGTGTGTGTGTGTGTGTTTGTATAACCTTTTAACTAGGCAAGTCAGTTAAGAACAAATTCTTATTTACAATGACGGCCTGCCCCGGCCATACCCAGACAGCGCAGGGCCAATTGTGCGCTGCCTCATGGGACTCCCAATCACGGCCGGATGTGATACAGCCTGGATTCAAACCAGGGACTGTAGTGATGCCTCTTGCACTGAGATGCAGTGCCTTAATGCCTCCATGTGTGTAACTAACTGTACTAGAATGTTGAAAAAGGCTGCTAAAATTTTCAAGAAATCGGTATCTTTTTTTTGGCAAGGAAAATATCTGATATCAGTATCGGCGCATCCCTAGTTTTTAAACAAGCGTTACATATTTTCATTTTCAATGATTTCTGTATTAACCCATAATTTCTCATTCAGTTTAGAATTACCCAAGCTGCTGTTATCAATAACTCGCAGTCACAGCAAGACTTATGATAAAGCATTCCAAGTTCTCTTTTGACTCAGTGGATAGCAGACACCAGCCTGCAGTTCCATCCTCAGGAGTCACCATCATGACTAATTCAACCACGTCATGACAAAGCATAACTTTTCAGGGGGCAAATAGTTTGGCAATTTAGTTCGTGATTCCACCCCCTACTTTCGTCATGTGTCCTGTCCATGACATWAAAAAAAGAATGCAAAAAAAAAGAGTCAGGGGCCGTGTCCGAATACCCATACTTGCATCCTAAATAGTAGGCTGTTTAAGTATGAGACAAAAAAAGTTTTATAGTATGTGACGTTTCCAAAATCGAGTATACTTTAATACGCCCAGATGTCATACTCATTTTGGTTTTAACAGCAGATCAATTAGATATGCGGTAACAAAATCAGCTAATAGAGGGAACCAATGCAATCGCGCAGGCCTTTTTTGCAAAATTCAAGTTTTATAGTATGTGAATTTTTGAAAATAGTTTGCTTAAAATGGATGTTATACTCCTATCATTTAATCTAGTAGAATTCAATGCACACTTTTCAGGAATTTCACAGCCACAATGCATTGGAAGAGTGGGGCTGTGAATTTTGATAGCTAGCTTGATCGTTTTAAGTAAACAAAACAACTTGGAAGATGGCAAATAGCGAAACTTACATAACATTTGCCTTAAAATTGTTTGTTGAAAGAGGATCTGAAATTGACAAACTACAGAGAGGGTATTCAATGCTGAGTGGAGATGGACATTTGGGTTCAGAAATAAAGTCAAAATCATGCCAGTGATGATGTAATACTTGGTAAAACATTTTTAAATAAACGTTGAAGGTAGAAAACACAAAAGACTGGGGCCGCTCTCCTTGCTAGTCTGGCAGCTACCTATTTAGGATAAAATAACATTGAGAGGTTTGGCACACAAAGTTTAGAAGTTTTCACAGAGCACATTTCCATATGGCAACAGTGTAACTAAAGCTTATATTACATCAATTCTTAGTGAAATATGGCCTGACTCAGAGCAATTGTAACTTTCTACAATGAATGTCTTGCAACACAAACACTGTGCCAGACTAACAGTCCACCTCCCCTCACGCTGATCATACATCTGGCATCAAGCATACAGCTCAACATTGAAGGATTAGCTATATGGTTACGTTGAATGATCACGATGGAAGTGATCAGCATGTTAACATGTGACCCAACAAAGACTCTTGATAATCTGGAGACATGGTGGAACGATCAGCATGTTAACATGTGACCCAACAAAGACTCTTGATAATCCGGAGACATGGTGGAACGATCAGCATGTTAAACCTCTACCGCTTCTCTCTCCCGGATCCGGGATCCTCCTCATCAAAAAAGCTGACTAGCATAGCCTAGCCTAGCGCCACAGGGATATCATATAATATAATTTCATGAAATCACAAGTCCAATACAGCAAATGAAAGATAAACATCTTGTGAATCRAGCCATCATTTCCGATTTTTAAAATGTTTTACAGCGAAAACACAATATATATATTTATATTAGCTCACCACAATAGCCAAACACACAACGCCATGTTTTCACCGCCAACATAGCTTTCACAAAACCCACAAATAGAGATAAAATTAATCACNAGCCAAACACACAACGCCATGTTTTCACCGCCAACATAGCTTTCACAAAACCCACAAATAGAGATAAAATTAATCACTAACCTTTGAACAACTTCATCAGATGAGTCTTATAACATCATGTTATACAATACATTTATGTTTTGTTCGAAAATGTGCATATTTAGAGGTACAAATCGTGGTTTTACATTGTGAATACGTAGCCATGATGCACCAAATTGTCCTGAAAAATTTTGGACAGTCACGTAATCTAACCAAAAAACTCATCATAAACTTTACTAAAAAATACATGTTGTACAGCAAATGAAAGATACACTGGTTCTTAATGCAACCGCTGTGTTAGACTTTTAAAAATAACTTTAGTACAACGTACAGCATGCAATATTGTGAGACAGCGCCCAACAATTCTCCGCCTTGTTGGAGCCAACACAAACCACAAAAATACGAAATAACATCATAAATATTCTCTTACTTTTGATGATCTTCCATCAGAAAGTTGTGCAAGGAGTCCTAGTTCCAGAATAAATCGTTGTTTTGTTTTAGAATGTCCATTTCTTCTGTCGAATTAGCAACTTTGGCTAGCCATGTGGAGGGCACATGTCCAAGAAATCTTAGCGCATGGAACGAAAAATTCCAAAAGTCCCAATAAACGTTGAATAAACTGGTCAAACCCGGTTGAAAATCCTACTTTATGATGTTTTTCTCATATGTATCCAATAAAATCAGAGCCGGAGCATTTCGTCYTGTATACCTAACGCATTTCAGAAGACAATGTGYGGTTCCCTGGTGCGCAGTTGAATACTGCCAAAAGAGCGGACCCGTCACTCCAAAAGCTCTCATTCGGTCTCACATCAAGCTAGACACCCCATTCAACATTCTACTGCCTGTTGACATCTAGTGGAAGGCGTATGAAGTGCARACAGATTCATAAATATAAGCCAGTTGAATAGGCAGGCCCTGACACAGAGCCCCATTTTCAGAATTTTCACTTCCTGTTTGGAAGTTTGCTGCCAAATGAGTTCTGTTTTACTCACAGATATAATTCAAACAGTTTTAGAAACTTCAGAGTGTTTTCTATCCAATAGTAATAATAATATGCATATTGTATGATCTAGAACAGAATACGAGGCCGTTTAATTTGGGCACGATTTTTTCCCAAAGTGAAAATAGCACCCCCTATTAAGAAGAAGTTTTAACATGTGACCCAACAAAGACTCTTGATAATCAATATTTGGACAAGCAATGTCAGAGCAGCATAGACTAAGATACAGTAGAATAGTATAGAATACAGTATATACACATATGAGATTAGTAATGCAAGGTATACAAACATTAAAGTGACTAGTGTTCCATTTATTAAAGTGGCCAGTGATATCTAGTCTATGCCTGTAGGCAACAGCCTCTAATGTACTAGTGATGGCTGTTTAACAGTCTGATGACCTAGAGATAGAAGCTGTTTTTTAGTCTCGAGGTCCCAGCTTTGATGCACTTGTACTGACCTCGCCTTCTGGGTGATAGCGGGGTGAACAGGCAGTAGCTCGGGTGGTTGTTGTCCTTGATGATCATTTTGGGCTTCCTGTGACAGTATAAACATGTGACCCAACAAAGACTCTTGATAATCTGGAGACATGGCGGCATCTGGCTTGACTATTCAGTAAGTAAAATTGGTAGGATGTGTTTGTACTCTATATTATTGATTAATTTGTACAGGTAAGCACATTATTGCTAACAAAATGTTGCTATGAAATAAAGTAACACATTTGCAATAAAAGCCAACTACTGAGAGGATGGATTTAAATCTGGATAATCTACATTAGCCAGTGTTCTTCCCCAAGGACAAAAACAATGAGCTGTTTGGCGGAACTCCTGTCTGCTTCACATTCACAGAGCATTTGATTTCAAATACTGATAATGGGAATGTTCAAGACAGTCGTATATTTCATATTCTTAGAAAATAAACACTTTGTGACCCTTAGCTGCTCAACGGGGGGCCTTCAGCCTCTTCAGAAGAACACTGTTTTCACACAGTGTGAGGTGGAAAGGATGAACGTTGTGGTTTTGATCACTCACTACTGTACTTGAAGTGGAAACACAACAGGAGAAATGGATGGTTCAGACACCATTTCAGAACTATTTCTCGGTGGCACCTGTCTTCGGAGAAAACGCTATGTATGGTGCAACAATGATTGATCAAACTATGTATAGTATTTCCCTTTTGAAAGCAGGGCTCTTTTTGGGCAAACTAGGACACTTTTAGAAATGAAATCTTACTTCCTATTATGTAGGCAAGTATTTCCTTCTTTGACTGTCAGTAAGTTTTTCCATTAGTTAAAAAGAACGGTAGGGTGTACTCCCTTTTTCTGCTATTATCAAACTCTACAACTCTGACAGCACCCTAAACCATATTCAACCAAATCTAGGCAATGTCCTCCTAAACCACCACATTGGTGGTGCTGATGTTCTAAACCACTACCGAGCATTGCTGTTAGAATTCACAAAGGATATGCTGACAGTGACAGGCAGGCTCACAGTTGACGTAAGAGGAAGCAACAATCAGAGCCTAGACTCATGCCCAGCAGTATTAAAGATGATAGATCTCATTGTAAACGGCCTTCTCTGTGAAGGTTGGCTTGGAACTGGGCAAGGTTAAACACTGATGAAGCGCTTTTCATTTTGCTGGTGATGACTGCAGAGATACAGCCAACTGCTTCGTCACAGCACAGCCAGCCGCACACAGTCAGTATTAACTTCTGACTTGCAGTAGGGAGCAACTGCTCCGCTTTTGAGCTCATTGTCTCTCGTAAATCGGAATGATTTAAATGCCCTGTTAAAGCCAGGGCCTGTGGAGCATGAGACATTCTTCCAATCCTACAGTTGGAGTGGTTATTATTCAGCAGCCTAATGAAATGAAACAAGCTAAACATAGAGGTATTACGCCAAACTGAATCAGACTCCTTGTCAGCAGATCACACCAACACGGATATGAAGGGGACGACTGGTAGTGAAGGGAAAGAGAAGCAGGTGAGAMAATTCATTTATATTGGGCGCACATAGGGTGTTTATTCTGTTACTGGAGACTAGTGCAAATTGGACGCATTCCTCCTCAGTGTGTCAATAAGGCCTCTCTGATCGCTGTTCCAATGGTGTCGTCCTTCACCCATCGAACAGAAACCCAAATCATCTCCTGCACTTGGGTGTGTAGCTGTGGATCACTCAGGGAATATGAAACGTGGTGCCGAGGGCAAGACGACCTGAATTGCAATGAGCCTGCTTCATACACACAAGGTCTTTCTAACCAAACCGTTGAACTGAAATATTGTGGAGATGGAGAGGAGCAAGGAAAAGGTACAAAGACTAACTGATTCCTAGAAATAAGTCTTTGCAAATGGCAAGGTTGACATTGAGAGGCATAGGGTTCAGGCATAAACTCAATAAAGGTAGTAACTTGTACTGTACTCCAATCCTGGATTGCCTCTGAAATGAAACACATTTCATACACGTCTAGCAAGCTGATGGTGATAGCAAAGGGATACTTCAAACATCAATAGAGAAAATGTAATATTTTGGGGGAGAGTTATAAAGTTCACTTGGAGCAAAATATTTTCAGTTTTCATAATTCGATCCTGCAGGGCATCCGCCATTGGATTTATTCAATCCAATGAAATAGGTTGAGCTTGGACAGTTTTTTCTTTAAACTCCAGCCATTGGTAATTGTCAATCTGCATGAAGTAGAGCTCACTTGTGGAATGCAAGTGCCTAGATTGAGCAAGGCCAACTCTCATTAACAAAAATGGCACGGAATAAAAGGCCCTAATTTTCCACCAAGATCACAAAAGGAGATGATCAGGGATAACATCCAATAAATATCCACATCGTTCTTGTAGGACCAAAAGCGCAATACACACACAGTGGAATGATTGAGAATCATGAGCCAAAAAGTAGGCAGATAGTTTTAAATATTTTKTTTTTCTTTAAAAGGGTAGTATTTCATAATCATGACTGAATAATTCATAGTACGTTTGTTCACCTTGTCAAGGTAACAGCATGTTGTTGATTATTTCATAACAGCTTGTGTAGATTGGTGAGGAGCAGGCAGCTCTGTGCTGGCAGCCAAGGCTGCCGAGCTGAGTGGGGTCTGTGGAATGGGGGGAAGCGGCAGTCATGCTCTGTGTGACAAAGTGAAAAGTTTGGGCTGCAAGGGACTGTCAGGTGATGATGCATGGCCAGCACTGAGGAAGTTGCAGGCTTGTCTCCAGCTCCCGCACCCAGGAAATATCTCCTGCAAGCATCAGATGGTCCTGTAAATACAGTCGCCAGTCCCCATCAAATGGTCCTGTAAATACAGTCGCCAGTCCCCATCAGATGGTCCTGTAAATACAGTAGCTAGCTGGATGAGGAGTGTGGATGGTAAGGTGACCACTTAGGGGCAGATCAGTTGTTAACATTAAACAGAGCGTATAAACTCCATGGAGAAGTCTGTATACATGTAAATCCATAAAATGATAGTGACTAGACACGTTACGAGTATTGTATGATGACTAACAAAAGGATTCAATGAAACCTAAACAAAACTGTTTTGGATGAATAGAATTTGAATGAAAACTCCAGATGTTTTGATCACATGCTTAGTATTCATTCCATGAGATACAAACAAGATCTTAATTCATCCTCATATATAAAAACACAGCCCAGTTAGACTAAGTTTCAGATTTCTCAAGTAATCCTGGTCCTTTCCCATGGTATTGTCTCAACTGAAACCCCCAAGCTGCAGTCTCCAGAGGGGCTGAGGTTACAACCTGGGACAGTGAGGTTACAACCTGGGACAGTAAGGTTACAACCTGGGACAGTAAGGTTACAACCTGGGACAGTGAGGTTACAACCTGGGACAGTGAGGTTACAACCTGGGACAGTGAGGTTACAACCTGGGACAGTGAGGTTACAACCTGGGACAGTGAGGTTACACCTGGGACCGTGAGGTTTACAACTGGGACAGTAAGGTTACAACCTGGGACAGTAAGGTTACAACCTGGGACAGTAAGGTTACAACCTGGGACAGTAAGGTTACAACCTGGGACAGTAAGGTTGCCCACAGTGCAGCCAACGAGAGTCAGCATAGCAACTGTTGCTCATGTCTCCACTGAGTGGCCATGATGTGCATCTTTTACTAGACAGAGGTTAAAAAGTTTGACAAGTCATGTGGTCTGCCCAATTTCGCTGTTTCATACAATTTGGGGGCCTCAATAAAATAGTTGACAGGTAGAAAAAAAAAAGCAATTAGTGTTTAGCTACAGTCATTGATGGCTTGAAGTTCATAAACCACTGTGAATGTAATGACCTGAACATTTCCCCAGCAGTAGTCTTAATTACTTTGGCATCCTCAAAAGATCTTATTTGAACTGGGATGCAGACATTTTGGATGGGCTGAGTGAGAAGAGGTGCTCAGAATCGGGACAGATACAGGGAGAAGGAAACATTCTCTCATTAGACCCTGGGTCTCACAGACAGGCAGATGGCTCCCTCAACTGTCAATCCATCAGGACCCACGGAAACAAACCACTATTTTCCTTCTCTTCATTTGCCAATCCCTCCCTCTTTACTCCAAGAATATTTTCCTTGGCCAACTGTGCTGGTCCACCCTTACTGCCAGCCTTGAGGGATATTCTCTGCGTGCCATCATTCTCTCTCACGTTGCCAGTTAAGTCATTCTGGAAATGGTGCATATAACAATTCATGCTGCCAGCTCATTTCAAAACAAACAATTAAAACAGTGGTCATTATACTTCAATTCCAGTTTTMGGGAAAAACACATTTCTAATACCCCTAGAAGAAAGACGGTGCTTATTATCAGATCAATAAGATACTCTCTCTAATTGATTCAGTGGGAGAAAACCACTGAATCAATGAACCACCACTGGGAGAAAATAAAGCCAAATCTGAAAGATAAGAAAATACCTGTCATTTTCTCTCTGAACCCTCAGAGACATAAAGAGCCGACAACACCGGATTCCAGTGAAATCAGCATAGGACAATCACCACTGTATAGACTGAGGCCCATAAATATCTACAGCATGTTGTTGTTGGAGGGAGAGTTCAGTCAGGCTTAAAGTAATCTATAGAATAAGATGGGAATCAGGGCCTCATTATGGTTCCAACCTTTCTATACACAAGTTATGTAAAGCATAGACAGGCTGTTGGACCTTTCCTCTGCAATGGAATCAGTTTGTCAGAATGATTTTGGAAGAATGGGGCAATAACTTTTGCGTCATTGTGCTGTTGGAGACAGGAGTAACTATTCTTATTCTACTAACACAGTTGAGCTAGTCTAACAATCTTTTTGTGTTGTGTCTTAATGCTGTGTGGGAACCAGGCATAAGATGGGTGAAATGTAGTACTTCTGTTTGTGCTCTTTATTGCTCAGTCTAATCATGGCCTCGAGAACACTGGTTAGGCTCGAGAACACTGCTTAGGCTAAATATCCATCTTCATCACATAGCTGTAACAGTCGTTTCATTTGCTGTCAAATTAGCATAATAACACCAACTTTTTATTGTGTATCAACTGTGATAGCATTGTTCACCACAGTAATTTTTGCTCGTTACAGACAACCGCTGTCTCTCTCTGAATGTCTCAAAGTCGCTCCCATGTTTCACTGCTAAGCCAAATTGTTAACTGACTATATACGAGAAAGCTCAAATGTGACATATCATTCACAGTATATCAACTGCTAAAGTCCCAGGATGTTTCTCTAACATCTCTCTGCTAYTACATAAACCCCTGGGTTATGTGCAGTTGGACAGTGCTACTCACAGTGACAAGATCAGGTTAGTTGGAAACTGAATTTAAGATCCAATTAGATTGAATTAACTTCTTATTCCCATCTTTCTTGCTTCCCATATGCTCAAAATGTGATCTCAAAATATAGTACTATATCAAAATATTGACATCTAAATGTGGCCTTGTTATACAAATGTAACAGGGTTGGTTATGTTTCCACTTGACACTGAATAAATATGTATTCAATGTTCATCTATTCCTATTGGTTGGTTAAATGTACATATCAATAAGGTGGTATGCCATTGGTCATGCATGCAGATAGGGGGAGATCACAAATGTAAATTCTAAGATACCAGTTAGATATTGGGGGCATCCTGGGATTAGCTGTTGTATGTTATTGCTGTAAGCATGCTCTAATTGTAATGATCACTTTAGCCCCTGCTAATTCACAGTTATTTCCATGTTAAACAGACAAATCACAAATCTACAGCCATCAACATCCTGTTGTCCTGCACATCTAATGTGCTTCCTTGTGTCGATCGTCAGAATAAACACCAATCAACTGGGATCGACGGCCGGACAGTCCTTTCTTTAAAAACACAACACGAAGTACGCTCACGTCGGTAAAACAAACATGGGTATCCTCTGTAAATTAATTATTGAACGTTTGTGTGTTTGTCAATGTCCTTTAATGTCTTCAATTCATGCCTCAAATAGGCAAGCCTCTTGCTTTTAGAATAGGAAAGACATGTTCAATTGCCTACAACACACAGAGATTCTCAATTTCTCTAGAGGGATTATTTGTCATTCCTGATCAAGAAGATCAAGAAGAAGGAAACAAATCACAGGCAGGGAAAGTGCGATTTCATTTGCTCAACTTCCAGTAAGGATATAGTATCCACACAGGGGGTTTCATTTACCAAAAATACTAGGGCTACTCTCTATTTCCGGGTGTTGATTAGTGTTTTTAGCCTTTGGACTCAAAGCTCATGACAAATACCTGCAAAACCACCAAATCTGTTGGCTCACATGGCTGCCATGTTCTTTTCCAAGAAACAGCCTACAGCAGTCAGCATGAGGGCCAGTCATGCATTCCACACATACAGTACCAGTAGAAAGTTCAGACAACTACACTTTCCAGGGTTTCTCTTTATTTTTAATCATGTAGTAACCAAACAAGTGTTAAACAAATCAAAATATATTTTAGATTCTTCAAAGTAGCCACACATTGCCTTGACAGCTTTGCACGCTGCTGGCATTCWCTCAACCAGCTTCATGAGGTACAGTATTCACCTGGAATGCATTTCAATTAACAGGTGTGCCTTGTTAAAAGTTAATTTTTGGAATGTCTTTCCTTCTTAATGTGTTTGAGCTAATCAGTTGTGTTGTGACAAGGTAGACAGAAAATAGCCCTGTTTGATATAAGACCAAGTCCATATTATGGCAAGAACAGCTCAAATAAGCAAAGAGAAATGACAGTCCATCATTACTTTAAGACATGAAGGTCAGTCAATGTGYAAAATGACAAGAACTTTGAAAGTTTCTTTAAGTGCAGTCGCAAAACCATGAAGTGCAATGATGATACTGMKTCTCATGAGGACCGCCACAGGAAAGGAAGACCCAGAGTTACCTCTGCTGCAGAGGGTAAGTTCATTAGAGTTAACGGCACCTTAGATTGCAGCCCAAATAAATGCTTCACAGAGTTCAAGTAACAGACATCRCAACATCAACTGTCAAAATACTTCATAAAAACCAGTACTAAAAAGGACACCAATAATAAGAAGAGACTTGCTTGGGCCAAGAAACACAAGCAATGGACATTAGACCAGTGGAAATCTGTCCTTTGGTCTGATGAGTCCAAATTTGATATGGGTACAACTGGGTACAACTGCCATGTCTTTGTGAGACGCAGAGTAGGTGAACGGATGATCTCTGCGTGTGTGGTTCCCACTGTGAAGCATGGAGGAGGTGGTGTGATGGTGCTTTGCTGGTTAAACTGTCTGATTTATTTAGAATTCAAGGCACACAACCAGCATGGCTACAACAGCAATAGGCCATCCCATCTGGTTTGTGCTTAGTGGGACTATAATTGGTTTTCAACAGGACAATGGACCCAATACACCTCCAGGCTGTGTAAGGGCTATTTGACCTCGGAGAGTGACGGAGTGTTGCATCACATGACCTGGCCTCCACAATCACCCGAGCTAAACCTATATTGAGATGATTTAAAAAAAATGCATTTCACCTTTATTTAACCAGGTAGGKTAGTTGAGAACAAGTCCTCATTTACAACTGCGACCGAAACACAGAGTTACACATGGAATAAACAAACACAGTCAATAACACAATAGAGAATAAAATGTTTATATACAGTGTGTGCAAATGAGCTAAGGGAGGCAATAAATAGGCCATAGTGGCGAAATAATTACAATTTAGCAATTAAACACTGGAGTGATAGATGTGCAGAAGATGAAGGTGCAAGTAGAGACACTCGGGTGCAAAGGAGCAAAAAAAAAATAACAGTATGGGATGAGGTAGTTGGATGGGCTATTTACAGATGGGCTATGTACAGGTGCAGTGATCTGTGAGCTGCTCTGACAGCTGGTGCTTAAAGTTAGTGAGGGAGATATGGATCTTTGCAATTCGTTCCAGTCATTGGCAGCAGAGAACTGGAAGGAAAGGTGGCCAAAGGAGGAATTGGCTTTGGGGGTGACCAGTGAAATATACCTGCTGGAGRGTGTGCTACGGGTGGGTGCTGCTATGGTGACCAGTAAGCTGAGATAAGGCAGGGCTTTACCTAGCGAAGACTTATAGATGACCTGGAGCCAGTGGGTTTGGCGACGAATATGAAGCGAGGGCCAGCCAACGAGAGCGTACAGGTCGCAGTGGTGGGTAGTATATGGGGCTTTGGTGACAAAACAGATGGCACTGTGATAGCAACTGCAGTTGCTGAGTGTTGGAGGCTATTTTGTAAATGACATAGCTGAAGTCAAGGATCGGCAGGATAGTCAGTTTTACGAGGGTATGTCTGGCAGCATGAGTGAAGGATGTTTTGTTTCCGAAATAGGAAGCCGATTCCAGATATAATTTTGGATTGGAGATGCTTAATGTGAGTTTGGAAAGAGAGTTTACAATCTAACCAGACACCTAGGTATTTGTAGTTGTCCACATATTCTAAGTCAGATCCATGTAGAGTTGGTTGACAACTTAAATTGATAAAATAGTAGCCTGTACAGAGAATTGACATATACAACTAAAAACTCTGACAATACTTTTTTCTAATAATTTCTCATTTGCCAATATGTTAAAAGGTAATATTTTAAAGTTTGTTTTAAAGTTTACAAAGTAAAATCAGGTAAAACAGGTATGTACAGTACTAGCTACAGAGCCTTCAGAAAGAATTCACATCCCTTGACTGTTCCACATTTTGTTGTTACAGCCTGAATATAAAAATTGATTAAATATAGATTTTGTGTCACTGGCCTACACAAAATACCCCATAATGTCAAAGTGGAATTATGTTTTTTTATTTTATTTTTCCAATGAACAAAAAATGAAACGCTGAAATGCCTTAAGTATTCAACCTCTTTGTTATAGCAAGCCTAAATAAGTTCAGGAGTAGAAATGTGCTTAACAAGTCACATAAGTTGCATGGACTTACGCTGGCCCAGGAGTGTGAAGGTGAACGGAAAGGCTCTGGAGCAACGAACCCCCCTTGCTGTCTCTGCCTGGCCGGTTCCCCTCTCTCCACTGGGATTCTCTGCCTCTAACCCTATTACAGGGCTGAGTCACTGGCTTACTGTTGCTCTTTCATGCCGTCCCTAGAGGGGTGCGTCACTTGAGTGGGTTGAGTCACTGATGTGATCTTCCTGTCTGGGTTGGCACCCCCTTGGTTGTGCCGTGCGGGATCTTTGTGGGCTATACTCGGCCTTGTCTCAGGATGGGAAGTTGGTGGTTGATGATATCCCTCTAGTGGTGTGGGGCTGTGCTTTGGCAAAGTGGGTGGGGTTATATCCTTCCTGTTTGCCCGTCCGGGTATCATCGGATGGGCCACAGTGTCTCCTGACCCCTCCTGTCTCAGCCTCCAGTATTTATGCTGCAGTAGTGTATGTGTCGGGGGCTAGGGTCAGTTTGTTATACCTGGGGTACTTCTCCTGTCTTATCTGGTGTCCTGTGTGAATTTAAGTATGCTCTCTCTAATTCTCTCTTTCTTTCTCTCTCTCGGAGGACCTGAGCCCTAGGCCCATGCCTCAGGATGACCTGGCATGATGACTCCTTGCTGTCCCAGTCCACCTGGCCGTGCTGCTGCTCCAGTTTCAACTGTTCTGCCTGCGGCTATGGAACCCTGACCTGTTCACCGGACGTGCTACCTGTCCCAAACCTGCTGTTTTCAACTCTCTAGAGACCGCAGGAGCGGTAGAGATACTCTTAATGATCGGCTATGAAAGCCAACTGACATTTACTCCTGAGTGCTGCACCCTCGACAACTACTGTGATTATTATTATTTGACCATGCTGGTCATTTATGAACATTTGAACATCTTGGCCATGTTCTTCCACCCGGCACAGCAGAAGTGACTGGGCCACCCCTCATTGCCTGGTTCCTCTCTAGGTTTCTTCCTATGTTCTGGCCTTTCTAGGGAGTTTTTCCTAGCCACCGTGCTTCTACACCTGCATTGCTTGCTGTTTGGGGTTTTAGACTGGGTTTCTGTACAGCACTTTGTGACATCAGCTGATGTACGAAGGGCTATATAAATAKATTTGATTCAACAATAGAGTTTAACGTGATTTTTTAATGACTACCTCATCTCTGTACCCCACACACGCAATTATCTGTAAGGTCCCCTCCGTCAAGCAGGGGACTAGGTCAGGATAATTTGCAACTATGGCAAGAACTGAAAATTGTTGTCTAGCAACAATCTTCAACAAATTTGACAGAGGTTGAAGAATTTTGCAAAGAATAATGGGAAATGTTGTACAATCCAGGTGTGAAAAMATCTTAGAGACTTACCCAGAAAGACTCACAGCTGTAGTCACTGCCAAAGGTGATTCTAACATGATTCTGGGGTGTGAATACATATCTCATTTAAATTTCTATTTTATTTTCAATTTTATTTGCAAAAAGGTGAGGAGAAAAAAACATGTTTTCACTTTGTCATTATGGGGTAGTGTGTGTAGATGGGTGAGAGAAAAATATATATTTTAAACAGTAACACAATTCCACAACAAAATGTGGAATAAGTCAAGTTGTATGAATACTTTCTGAAGGCAGTGTAGTTAAAAGGAGGATGCCATCAGCACACAAAATAGTTATCTGGTATGACTCAAGTCTTAAAACAGGTTTTACCCAAATTAAAAGACCACAGCGGCAAGAGATACAACAGCTCTTGAAATTAGTTCTAGTCTTCTGAACAACTCCAAACTATTGAARAGTTGCCTTATCCCACATTCAAAAGTAAATTCCCACAGATGTCAATAAAACACACCACATTTACAGTGGCTTTGTTCACGTTTGTTCCTTATCTGCATGCCCTTGGTTGTTCTATATTTCCACAGTGGTACACTAAGACAAGCCAACACTGTTAGGATCATGTCTTCCCTTAGGCTTTGCCTGTAAGCCTGTACATTTCCAATAAGACCTGGAATTGACACAATGTTCTTCAAACAGTGATTTTGTTGTGTCTAAGGCAACAAGCATATTTATGAGTGCCATCAGAAACGTAGATCTGGGCAGGGCACTGGGGTGGTAAAACAATCACTTACTGCTGTAAAGGAAGGAAAGGAAACCCACCTCCACTTTGTAAAAAGTTAAGAAACACTGTCTCTAAACCTCACCCACACAATAACTGCACACATATTATTTTCTTAAATACTATAGGATTGACCGACTGTAATAAGTAACTCAAGCTATATAAAAATATAGACTTTTGTCTTCATAGATCTTCAGCATCTGGTAGGTAGGCTAGGTAGACCCAGTTCCCCCAGATCTACAGAGGGCATCAAAATGTGTATATGGGCAGGGGGCAGGAGCAGTACGCCATGAGTGTTAGAATGTAAGGGGGGCATTCTGTTCAAATCACAGTGAGAGGAAACATCCACACACAGCAAATGGAAATCTGAATATCAATTATGCAAAAGCAGAGCTGGGGAGTATTTGTAAACTCAAAAAAATCCAGAAAACCAATAACGCTGAAATTCTACTGGCAAATCCATTGTTCATCCTTCCAATAAAACAAAGCACATTGTTGAAGAAGGGTAAGAGTGGGATCTGCCCTCTCCCATGATTAGCCCAAGGAAAATACATTGAACCAGGGTCTTAGGACAAATCTGAGGCAGCAGCACTTTCATTAAAAGCACAAAGAGGCTCTATTCCAATTCATGTTGCTAGTCCTCAGAACCACTAGTGGAACCACTAAGGCCTGTGGCCTTCACACAATCCCAAACTCTTCTGGGAAGTGCAGTCTCTCAAACACATGAGATTGTTTTGTCAAAGCTGAGAACAAGTTTGTTACAAAGAGTCACAATGTTCACACTTGACAGAGGGCCAAGAAATACAAACAGAAAGTGTGAGACTTCTCAGGGCAGTAGCCCTCTCTCTACACATAAAGTTACAGCCCAGAAGGAAAACCATGTTTAGTCTGCAGAGTAGTGAGGATGGCCTGTGTGTTATAAGTCCTCAAGCCAAAGTACACATTCCTGCTGGTACCATCCCTGGCCAGTCCCTATTACATATTACTGTCTTACAGGCTGTACAGTGGCTTGAGCACATCTGCACCTTGTTAGACATAATACTGTCAGAGAGACAATCTCACTTATCCAAGTATTACAACCACGTGTGGGTCACCAGTGTCCAAGCGGTTTTACTGCCCCCTGTTCTACAGAGAGACTAAGCATTGGAAAGCATTATGTTAATACCTCATAACTTAGAATAGACTTGACACACTATTTTAAACCTCATCAGGAAATCAAAGATGACAAAAAGAAAAATGGAGTAAGCATTGAGGAAATGTACTTATTTGACCATAATTCAGACTGGTATGCCTAATCTTTAGTCATTACATTAATTGGACTTGATTTACACTCATTACCTGTAATGTAATCCAGCAGTAATGAATGTGTCCTATGAATGCTTTATTATGAGAGTCAACGCAATTCTTCACATGCCTGTGGTGTACTGTATCTTTATATCGACAGGTCCTATGGAAAATGGAGCCATTGTGTACTGGGCAGCGCAGACCAGTGGGGTTTTGCCCAAACAGCCTCTGGCTCCCTTGACAGAAATGTATGGTGGTGAAGCATTTGCAATTCAGAATGTAATGACTACGGCTAATAAGCTCCATAAACATCTCACCACTCAAAGTAGTATTCATCCCTCTCTTTTGTCTTTGCCTTGTCAAATGTCTCAATTCAGAAGTAGCGGTACTTGTCAAAACACRGTATGCCTAACCACCTGTCTCAATCATTAAAAAAAGAGCATTTTTCATCTTTAATGGACCCATAGAAAGGTCAGTTACATACTTCTCACAAGTTAAATATTCCTCAGAAGAGGAAAAAGTCAGAAAGTAATAATAAAAGTCATCATTTAAAAGCTCACAGTGGGATATCAAAGAACAAAATGACTTCAGAGTAGGCTCCTTTCCTCATCATGGCACTGAGTACTACCACTGCTGGAGGTGAATGACGAGCTCCAGGCATCTGAACCACCCTATCGAACAAAACAATCATGGATGAACACTGACAGTTCTGTACATCAGTGAAACTCCTCAAGCACTGCAAGAAGACAGATCAGCTCCAAACCAGGTCCATTTATATGGCTTAGCCAGGAAGCAGATACAGTTGAAGACGGAAGTTTACATACACCTTAGCCAAATACATTTAAACTTAATTTAACAATTCCTGACATTTATTCCTAGTAAAAAAAGTCCCTGTCTTAGGTCAGTTAGGATCACCACTTTATTTTATGAATGTGAAATGTCAGAATAAGAGTAGAGAGAATGATTTATTTCAGCTTTTATTTCTTTCATCACATTCCCAGTGGGTCAGAAATGTACATACACTCAATTAGTATTTGGTAGCATTGCCTTTAAATGGTTTAACTTGGGTCAAACGTTTTGGGTAGCCTTCCACAAGCTTCCCACAATAAGTTGGGTGAATTTTGGCCCATTCTTCCTGACAGAGCTGGTGTAACTGAGTCAGGTGTGTAGGCCTCCTTGCTCGCACACGCTTTTTCAGTTCTGCCCACACAATTTGTATAGGATTGAGGTTAGGGCTTTGTGATGGCCACTCCAATACCTTGACTTTGTTGTCCTTAAGCCATTTTGCCACAACTTTGGAAGTATGCTTGGGGTCATTGTCCATTTGGAAGACCCATTTGCGACCAAGCTTTAACTTCCTGACTGATGTCTTGAGATGTTGCTTCAAGATAGCCACAATTTTCCTGCCTCATGATGCCATCTATTTTGTGAAGTGCACCAGCAAAGCACCCCCACAACCTGATGCTGCCACTCCCGTGCTTCACGGTTGGGATGGTGTTCTTCGGCTTGCAAGCATCCCCCTTTTTCCTCCAAACATAACGATGGTCATTAAGGCCAAACAGTTCTATTTCTGTTTCATCAGACCAGAAGACATTTCTCCAAAAAGTACAATCTTTGTCCCCATGTGCAGTTGCAAACGATAGTCTGGCTTTTTATGGCGATTTTGGAGCAGTGGCTTCTTCCTTGCTGAGCGGCCTTTCAGGTTATGTCGATATAGGACTTGTTTTACTGTGGATGTAGATACTTCTGTACCCATTTCCTCCAGCATCTTCACAAGGTCCTTTGCTGTTGTTCTGGGATTGATTTGCACTTTTTGCACCAAAGTACGTTCATCTCTTGGAGACCGAACGCGTTTCCTTCCTGAGCGGTATGACGGCTGTGTGGTCCCATGGTGTTAATACTTGCGTACTATTGTTTGTATAGATGAACGTGGTACCTTCAGGTGTTTGGAAATTTCTCCCACGGATGAACCAGACTTGTGGAGGTCTACAATAAATTTTCTGAGGTCTTGGCTGATTTGTTTTGATTTTCCCATGATGTCAAGCAAAGAGGCACCAAGTTTGACGGTAGGCCTTGAAATACATCCACAGGTACGCCTCCAACTGACTTAAATGATGTCAAGTAGCCTATCGGAAGCTTCTAAAGCCATGACATAATTTTCTGGAATTTTCCAAGCAGTCAACTCAGTGTATGTAAACTTCTGACTCACTGGAATTGTGATACAGGAAATTATAAGTGAAATAATCTGTCTGTAAACAATTGTTGGGAAAATTACCTGTGTTATGCACAAAGTAGATGTCCTAACCGACTTGCCAAAACATTAGTTTGTTAATTTCTTATGGCTGGGGGCAGTATTGAGTAGCTTGGATGAATAAGGTGCCCAGATTAAACTGCCTGCTCCTCAGTCCCAGTTGCTAATATATGCATATTAATATTAGTATTTGATAGAAAACACTCTGAAGTTTCTAAAACTGTTTGAATGATGTCTGTGAGTATAACAGAACTCATATGGCAGGCAAAAACCTGAGAAAAAATCCAACCAGGAAGTGGGAAATCTGAGGTTTGCATGTTTGCCTATCCAATATACAGTGTCTATGGGGTCATATTGCACTCCCTAAGGCTTCCACTAGATGTCAACAGTCTTTAAAACCTTGTTTCAGGCTTCTACTGTGAAGGATGAGGGAATGAGAGCTGTTTCAACCAGGTGTTTGGCAGAGTGCCATGAGCTTACTCAGCCGCGCGCCCCCGTGAGAGGTAGCTGCGTTCCTTTTCGTTTCTAAAGACCGTTTGAAACATTATTGAAGATTAATGTTAAAAACATCCTAAAGATTGATTCTATACATCGTTTGACATGTTTCTACGAACATTCATGGAATTTTGGGACTTTGTCTGGCCTGCGCATCATGAATGTGGATTTTTGAACTAAACGCGCGAACAAAAAGGAGGTATTTGGACATAAATTATGGACTATCGAACAAAACAAACTTTTATTGTGGAACTGGGATTCCTGGGAGTGCATTCTGATGAAGATCATCAAAGGTAAGTGAATATTTATAATGCTATTTCTGACTTCTGTTGACTCCACAACATGGCGGGTACCTGTATGGCTTGTTTTTGTGTCTGAGCGCCGTACTCAGATTATTGCATGGTGTGCTTTTTCCATAAAGTTTTTTTGAAATCTGACACAGCGGTTGCATTAAGGAGAAGTTTATATACAATTCCATGCATAACACGTGTATCTTTTATCAATGTTTATTATGAGTATTTCTGTAAAATTATGRGGCTCTCTGCAAAATCGCCGGATGTTTTGGAGGCAAAACATTACTGAACATAACGCGCCAATGTCAACTACGTTTTTGGGATATAAATATGAACTTTATCGAATAAAACATACATGTATTGTGTAACATAAGTCATATGAGTGTCATCTGATGAAGATCAAAGGTTAGTGATAAATTTCTCTCTATTTCTGCTTTTTGTGACTCCTCTCTATGGCTGGAAAAATGGCTGTGTTTTTCTGGGACTAGGTACTGACCTAACATAATCAGATGGTGTCCTTTCGTCATAAAGCCTTTTTGAAATCGGACACTGTGGCTGGATTCACAACAAGTTTATCTTTAAAATGGTGTAAAATACTTGTATGTTTGAGGAATTTTAATTATGAGATATCTGTTGTTTGAATTTGGCGCCCTGCACTTTCACTGGCTGTTGTCAAGTCGATCCCATTAACGGGATCTCAGTTAACAAGAAAATTGGGGAGTGGTTGAAAAACAAGTTAATGAATCCAACCTAAGTGTATGTAAACTTCCGACTTCAACTGTTAAGAGCAACACACACAGGATAAAGACAAGTAGACAACAAACCCACAAAAAGAGTAGTTCCTGCTGATCAGGAGCAGAGCAGGGGAAGATTTAATTTGGGGTTTCCCACTTGTGATCAGGGCCCATCCAGATCCTCTTTATTCAGCCTAGTCAATATTAGATCAGGGATCGCTCTGCTGGATCAAAAGGGCAGAAGCTGGAAGGGCCTGGAATGCTCTCTAAACACTTTTTCTGGCTCCATGTTAAACCACATACAAGGCAAAGGTCAGGATAGAGCAGGGGCATCAAAAGCAATGTGCTCTCCACATGACAACACATTTCCCCTCACAGGTAGGCTAAAGATAAACAGTGGGAAGAGTGGGGAGAGACAACAACCTAGCGTCATTTCCACACGATTATTCATATGAATCAACCCAAGTGCATCCTACGACACTAGACACATAGTGGGAAAAAATTATTTTGGGGGATTTAAAAAAAAACGGACTCAGATCCTATGCCGGGTTTTGTTACGCTGAGTTATTCCGTAAACAACGGGAGATTGCAACATGCCACATCATAATTAATTGTCTGAGGAGAATAAAACTGCACTAGGTGTTGGCTCTGACCGACGGAATAGTAATCCAGGAGGGACTAGGTGTTGGCTCTGACCGAGGAATAGTAATCCAGGAGAACTAGTGTTGGCTCTGACCGAGGGAATAGTAATCCAGGAGGACTAGGTGTTGGCTCTGACCGAGGGAATAGTAATCCAGGAGGACTAGGAACACTCAAATATCAGAATACATTTGTGAATGAATGCCATTATTATTACAAACATTATTTCAGCAAATGAATCAAACATCCAGTGAGCTGTTCAAAACTGAACAAAATGTAACCTGAGGATTATCAGTTATGACATCAGCAGAGAATGAAGAAACTCTCCCTCTGCTTTAAACACACTTGACATTTTTAATGTACACTTCCCAATGCATTAATTCATTATTATTCCAAAGAGAGCTTTGATTTAAAAAGCTGAGGAAGCACAGCATGGCCATTCACTCGCAGGCGCAGCTACAATGTTGTCCGCTGAGCCAGAGCAGAACAACCAGCTTGTCAATAATTGTGTTGCAGAGCGGAGATCAGATCAAACACATTGGAGCCAGAGATAAAAGCTGCCAATCTGGTTACCATACACGTCCAGTGAGTGCATTCTCACCAAGCCGCAGCAGCTCCCAATACAATAATGTGACAGGTCGGAGAAAGCATCCATCATCCGACCTGGCTGCTAAACACTGAGGACCTCCAACCTGCATGACTGCAAAGAGGCCTAATTTAAGACCATTCAATATATAGTTTACTCAGTCAGTTCAAGGCAGCAATTTTCTCTATTTTTAGTTTATCATGTTAAGTCTTCAAATTGAAAGTGTTGGGTTGAAACTGTAAATGTCTGGGTGACGTTTTGGGTAAAATGTATGTCTGTAAACAATAACTTGCTCGGTGGAGAGCAATAAATTAGATTATATTTAAATAGTTAGAGGCCTTCTGAGCTGTGAGTACAGACAGAAGCTTGAACATCTGATGTAAATTCCATCACACCATTCACTGTAAGATGCAAAAAAGGGGCAGGTAGCCTAGCGGTTAAGAGCGTTGGGCCAGTAACTTAAAGGTCGCTGGTTCGAATCCCAGAGCAGACTAAGTGAAAAATCTGTCGATGTGCCCTTTTATTATATATTTTGATTTAACTAGGCAAGTCAGTTACGAACAAATTCTTATTTACAATGACGGCCTACCCTGGCCAAACCCTAACGACACTCGGCCAATTGTGCAKCGCCCTGTGGGATTCCCAATCACGGCCAGTTGTGATACAGCCTGGAATCGAACCAGGGTCTGTAGTGACACCTCTAGCACTGAGATGCAGTGCCTAAGACCACCCTTGAGCAAGGTACTTAACCCTAAGTGCTCCTGTAAGTCGCTCTTGATAAGATCCCCTGCTAAATGACTTTTTCATATAAGTGCATCGTTCAATTGAAAAGCATGCGCGCGCGCACACGCGATGAGTATAAAAATACACTACCTAAATTACAGTGAGGGGCACTGTCAATAGTCCGAAACAGAGGGTTCCAGTCTGCAGTAGCAGGAGGAAGCATAATGCTGTTGGGCTCTCAGCCACCGTGGTCTCCTTTTACTGTTGTTCTCCTACAACAATGCAAAGCAGCATCCACCCAAATCACAGACAGGCAGCTCAGATAGGCCTACAGCTGTAGGCCTAATTGTAGATGTAGCTTGTCTTACACATGGATAGAAATACAACGAACGTGCATTCTTTTGCAGGCTCATCTCCCTCCATAACAAAAGTCAGACATCAGATGCCCCCTTCCCACAGGAAGCATACCAGCGGCAACTTTATCACCCCTATTTGAGTACAATGTGGGAGTTTAGCACAGCAGTGTCGTTTGTGAGAGGTACCCTGTGATTTGCTCTTGAGGCGTCCCACTGCCTTGTACTCCCCAGGGAAATGGGTAACTGCTCGCTGATAACTGGAGATTAGGCCTTTGTTAATCAAATCAGAATGCCCATGGGTCCTTATCTAGCTGCACCACCTATCAGCCTAATGTCAAATGTAAGGGACAGAATGACTGATCACACAATGACAACAGGAGCGGTTAGGAGTGTAGGTGTTATCACTGGGGTTGGTTACATGATAAAAACACTCATATTTTTGCTGAAAGGACAACTTTACTATAAGTGGCGTGTTTGACCTCGTCAATTCTGTATATTAAGGTAACAGAGAAATAAGAATTAAAGGCTTGAGAGAGAACTATAGTTCTTAGGCTATAAACTACAGCCATTAGCCTATTCCTCAATTTAAATTATATGACCATAAACAAGCAGGGATTTTAACAATGGCAGACGGACGCATAAGGTTTGCATATTTTGTTACAATGTAGCCTATATATTTCCTGCCAGTATTGCGAGGGAATATATTTCAACAATTAAGTATTTGTAGCCTATATACCTCACTGTTGAGGTCTTCCTAAATA
Organism: Salvelinus sp. IW2-2015; assembly: GCF_002910315.2. Classification (NCBI taxonomy): domain Eukaryota; kingdom Metazoa; phylum Chordata; class Actinopteri; order Salmoniformes; family Salmonidae; genus Salvelinus; species Salvelinus sp. IW2-2015. The sequence continues at coordinate 68,322,131 of NC_036858.1, read as the reverse complement.
GTCGAATAAGTAAACGTTGTGTGCGTGAAACGCAGCTCTTCATAAAGTGTTTACAACCGCCCAGCTATTCAATCACAGGGAAATGATACGATACCAGACAGAGCAACGTTCAAATCATACAAGAACCATATCCCTATTTTCAAGCAAATTAAAATAATCTAGTTGWTGATGGAAACAGATTTTGGAACGATATAATATTCCATAATATAAACCGCCTATCAAAATAGCCACTTGTTAAACATCTTCACAGTATGTTTCGCTTTAGTCTTGAAAGGATTCCACGGACTAAATTCTCCTGAAAGCGAGCTCTGGGGTGTATTTATTACGGAAACGATTTACCGTTTAAGAACCAAACGGAATCAAACAGAGAAAAACTTAAGTATGTTGGACACATTCAGTTAGGTCGCTAATCGCTTCGTTCCATTTAAGAAACATTTTGCAGCAGAATTGGCGTAATGAATACACCCCTGATGCATTTTCAATAAGAGCAAAAAGTATCCGGGAAACCTACCTTTCGACTTAACGTTGTTCCCGAATAGAAATAATATGCTATGCCAAGCACCCACAGGACCGCGAAGCATAGTAACATCCTCGATTTCCTTCGCATTGCTGTCTGTTAGAATGTGAAATAAATGTACGATAGCCTTATGCTTTGATTAAAGCGTCCTGTATCAGAGCTGTGTGCCTGCTATTGACGAGCAGTGTTCAGTGCAGCTTCGGCAGTCCAGCAGAAAAAGCAGGAAACAGCCAACATCACGAGGTTAGAGGGGAAAGGCCGTCTCTAATCCAATCACGCTCCGTGGAAGGAGGAGTGATGGGGGTTGGTACGTTTGTCGCTCTGCAAGCGTTCTTGACATTGACAGAAGAAACATTGATGCAATATTGTGGCGATTTATTAGTGAATTCATTATTTTAGCTTCTGCAACATTATCGCCGCGGATTTTAAAACGATCCAGTTTGTGTAACAGATTAATCGGACCCTGTGGCCTGTGTAGATAGTATTGTAATCCATAATATAAGAGTAACAGAGAGGGTTATGTTGTTCACTGTCCCCCACGATGAAATCGGGGAGGGGACTGTGGATCAGGTTGCGTCCATACGTTATTCGTTGGTATGTTCGTTTATTCGTATGACAGTCACACTCCCTTAGAGAGGAGAGTGCATTGGCCAGATTTTGACGAAATTTGGGTGAATTACCGCGTTCCTATGCTAGCCGGAACCAGGAAACTCGGAAATGTCCGACATGCTGATGTGTTCAGTGCGTCACGTGTATAACTACAACCAGTTAGAAAATCGGAGATTTCCGAGTTACCTAGTTTCGACTACCACTTGAACGAGGCAAATGATGAGTCTTGCCGTATACAGCCGGCATTTACAATTGTGCATGGTGATCTTAGGCTTGTATGTGGCTGCTCGGCCATGGATGAACAGTTATTGTGCTGATGTTGCCTCCAACTCGGTAGTGAGTGTTGCAACCGAGGACAGACAATTTTTACGCGCTACGRGCTTCAGCACTCGGTGGTCCCGTTCTGTGAGCTTTGTGGCCAAACACTTTGCGGCTGAGCCGCTGTTGCTCTTAGAAGTTTCCACTTCAAAATAACAGCACTTACAGTTGACCGGGGAAGTGCTAGCAGGGCAGAAATTTGACAAACTGACTTGTTTGAAAGGTGGCATCTTATGACGGTGCCACGTTTATGTTCACTGAGCTCTTCAGTACGGGCCATTCTACTGCCAATGTTTGTCTATGGAGATTGCATGGCTGCGTGTGTAGCAGTGTGATGTTGTTCCCCTAGATTACGCACCAAATTGCACACAAGGACCAATTCAAATAGGCCAGGTCAAGAGGGGATGTTAATAATTTGATAATAATAATAATAATTCAGTGTATTTTTTTATTTAATTACAGCTGCATAGCTAATGTTTTTATTTGGTGTACAAACACTTTTTCATACCAATATTGTACATACATGTGATTGTAAAAGTGTTGTATATTTTGGTTTGGCCCATCGCGGGTTATCTGTATTCCCATACCCCTTTATCGTTCTCTTTTGCCTGACCCTCGGCTAGCAAGGTATGTTGTCCTTGGCTCCGAAACTGTTTAATATACAACCGTCATAAGGTTATACAATGTACTGTTTTGCAACCATAAGTTTGTTATAGTGTGGACAGTGTAGGAATTTATGTTAACAAGTTTCACAGAGCTCACTGACTGGGGTATCTGTTGTAACTTGTGAGTACTTGTGACAGTGGTTGAGTGAGTGTCCATGTGCTCGCGCAGGTGCCCGAGAGCTGTGACTGCGCCAAGGGTAACATGTGTGTTGTCTCTTCGTGTGCAGGTATGTCTTTTATTTTGTCAGAATTATGTTCTGTATAGTTCTACTTGTATGGTGAGCTGTTGTGCAGCGAGGGTGTGCACGCAGCACCTGTTAATTCCTTTTGGCGCTCTTTTGCCTGACCCTCGGCTAGCAAGGTACCCGAGAGCTGTGACTGCGCCAAGGGTAACATGTGTGTTGTCTCTTCGTGTGCAGGGCAAATAAAAATATTTCAACGAGCAGACCGTCAGTTGTGGCAGCGTCCTAATTAAAATTACACAACGCAGAACGAACCACGCTACACGTGCTTGATTTGATACACCTGTCAGCAATACAGCTCAGTATTTCTATTATTTAGTTTATACAGTCTTTTTGCTCATCTTTATCAAGAGATCCAATAATTTTGGGGTTTCCCCTGCCTAAGCAACTCTTCTTATTATTGGTGTCCTTTAGTAGTGGTTTCTTTGAAGCAATTTGACCATGAAGGCCTGATTCATGCGGTCTCCTCTGAACAGTTGATGTTGAGATGTGTCTGTTATTTAAACTCTGTGAAGCATTTATTTGGGCTGCAATTTCTGAGGCTGGTAACTCTAATGAACTTATCTTCTGCAGCAGAGATAACTCTGGGTCTTCCTTTCCTGTGGCGGTCCTCATGAGAGTCAGTTTCATCATAGTGATTGATGGTTTTTACGACTGAACTTGAAGAAACTTTCAACGTTCCTGAAGTGTTCTGCATTGACTGACCTTAATACCTCTCCTTAATGCAACCGCTGTGTCATATTTCAAAAAAACTTTACGGAAAAAGCAAACCATGCAATAATCTGAGACGGAGCTCAGAACAAGAGTCAAATTAGCCGCCATGTTGGAGTCAACAGAAACCATAAATTACATGATAAATATTCCCTTACCTTTGATGATCTTCATCAGAATGCACTCCCAGGAATCCCAGGTCCACAATAAATGCTTGATTTGTTCGATAATATCCGTTATTTATGTCCAATTAGCTACTTTGGTTAGCGCGTTTGGTAAACAATTCCTAAGTCACAAAGCGCGTTCACTAAAACGTGACGAAATGTCCAAAAGTTCCGTAACAGTCAGTAGAAACATGTCAAACGATGTATTGAATCAATCTTTAGAATGTTGTTCAAATAAATCTTGAATAACGTTCCAACCGGAGAATTACATTGACTTCAGATGAGTGGTGGAACGGAGGTCCTCCTCATGTGAATGCGCATGGTGAATGCATGGTCACCTCATGGCAGTGGTGATTCATTCCTGTCTCCTTCGGCCCGCCTTCACAGTAGAGTCATCAGACAACGTTGTATTGACTGTTGACTTCTAGTGGAAGCCGTAGGAAGTGAAAACTCATCCATATCTCGCTGTAATTTCAATGGGAGCTTGGTTGAAAATCTACCAGCCTCAGAAAAAATCCAAACAGGAAGTGGAACTTCTCAGGTTTTTGCCTGCCATATGAGTTCTGTTATACTCACAGACATCATTCAAACAGTTTTAGAAACTTCAGAGGGTTTTCCATCCAAATATACTAATAATATGCATATATTAGCAACTGGGACTGAGGAGCAGGCAGTTTACTCTGGGCACCTCTGGGCACCTTTCTTCCAAGCTACTCAATACTGCCCCGCAGCCTTAAGAAGTTATTAAGGACTTGTAAGTACGCATTTCACGGTACGGTCTACATCTGTTGTATTTGGCGCATGTGACAAATATCATTTGCTTTGATTTGACATAGTGTATATAATACTGTAATAAGCTCACATAGTTGCTGTCACAAACTACAAACTCCACACAGTTGTCACTGACTAGTTAGATATTAATTTCCCAGTGAGTAAAACATTTTTGTACTTACAGCATTCATAGACATTCATTTGTATCAGGTTTTTGCTTTGGCTGACCTTTTTTGTATTGACATTTGTCAATAAAACTCCTGAAAGCAACTGTTTATGTCAAATAGTTTTGTGTTCTACTTGTTGCCCTGGTTGTCCTGAAAAGAAAATGGTTGAACTCTTCATACACTTCATTGTGAGGCTAAATATAAGGGCTGGACATGCAGATAAATGAATGTCAGATAAATGAAAAGCAGATTTTTGCTGGGGTCTCAGGACTGGTTAAGAAGAGATAGAAGAGCGATATGTCATGTCTCTGTTCTCCTTACAAGCCCAGCTTCTGAGGACCGGGTTAAACCAAAAGCCTAATTAGGGGCGGGGGATCCATGTCACGATCGTGTGGAGGAGAGACGGACCAAAACGCAGCATGTGGAAAATAAGCCATCTTCTTTTATTTTTTACTACGAAGATGAACATGAA